>NC_007088.5:333669-476169 GCF_000004695.1 Dictyostelium discoideum AX4
AGAATTGTATTTGATGTTTACTAATGATACAGATTATGATTATGGTGATTATAGTATTTTATTTAAAATACATAAATATGTATCAAATGAAAATTCAGAAATCATATCAAACTTATTTAAAATATTATAATTAAATTTCGATCCTTTTTTAACCACTGGTTATAGCCCAAAATCTGAACATGATGAAAGTTATAAGAAATGTAGTGAAATATATTTTAATAAATTATCAATTATGGGTTCTGATAGAGATATTAATATGGTAATTTTAGACTCCTGAAATTGATATGGATGCAAATTAAATTAATATGGCTGCTGAAATTAATATGGCTGCTTAAATTAAATTAATATGGATGCAAATTAATAAATAAATAAATAAAAAAAAAAAAAAAAAAAAATTTAATTTATAAAAAAATTTAGAATAATATTCATAATCCATTTTTCAAAACAATAATAAAGAATAACAAATAATAACTATCAGTAATAATATTAAAAAAAATAAAAAAAATAAAATAAAAGAAATAATAAAATAAAAAAGAGGTACAATTCAGGTTTCTGAATTTCTTTTTTTTCAATTTATTAATAAAAAGAATTCTTTTTAAAAAAATATTCAAACTAAATATCAACATTACACTTTTCAAATAAATTTAGAAAATAGTATTAAAATAATAAATAAAAAAAAAAAAAAAAAAAAAAAAAAAAAATTTGAACTTTCTAAAAAAAAAACCAACTACCAATCAAAAGATTTTTTTTTTTTTTTTTTTTTTATTTTTTTTTTTTTTTTTAATTTGTCAGACTCTTAAAAATTTAAACAAATAATGTCAACATATAAAATTAAAATAGATAATAAAATATTTCAAGATCTTATTGATTTTGAAATTTTAAGATCAATAATTAATTATTTATTAACCAGCAAAAAAAATAAAAAAAAAAATAGTACTAATAATAGCAATACTAGTAATCAATACAAAATTAATAAATTTTATTTTAATAGAAATGAAATATTAAATTATATATTAGTTTCAAAAAAGTGGTATAATTTTATATCATTAACAATATCAAATAATATTATTAATAATAACTTTTTTGAACATTGGTTAAAAATTAATAATAATAAATCATTTATTGAAAATTATAATAATCAAAATCAATATGATAAAAATAATTTAATTTTTAATAACAAAGGTCGTAAACAATATAAAATTAGTTTTAATAAAGAGTTTTCAATTATAAAAATCAAAGAATCAATAATCAATGATTATTTTAAATTCAATTTATTTTTAAATAATATTACAATTTATGTTTTTAAAGAAATTAAATACAAATTTGAAAACAATCAATTACTTTATAATAGAATTGTAGTTAATATGGATACAAATTATGGTGAAGGGAATAAAGATGAAATTTTATTTAAAATACATAAATATGTATCAAATGAAAATTCAGAAATCATATTAAATTTATTTAAAATATTAGAATTAAATCATGATTTTATGATAACCCATCTTCCGGGTTCTGAAGAGGTGGAGGATGAAGGTAATAAGAAATGTACTGAATTTCATTTAAATAATTTATCAATTTGTTGTTTTGATAGATGTGTAGGTGAAGATAGAAAAACATTAAAGATATTCAAAAATTTCAAAGGTAAAAATATAATTTATGATGGACCCAATGTTACTTATGATATTACAACATATATCGATTATTCAGTATTATTTGACCCAGACACTTCAGGTCAACAAGTTGAATCTATTAAAGTAAAAAATGAATATGAGGATTGTGCTAATTTTGTTGAAGCACGTCATTTAATCAAAGTTAATCAATTTGAAAATTTACATTCAATTAAAATACCATTGAATTCATTTCAAATATTATCAAACTTATCTGAAGAATTGGGGTTTGATGGTTTCGATTGTTTTAAATCAGATTTTGGTTATTCAGATAATATGAAATCAGAATTAAATCAAATGATAAATTCATTTATTACAAGTAAATCTATAAAGAATTTAAAAATAACATCCATTATTTCAACAGAAGATTCTCCAATTGAATATCATACTTCTTGTGATGAAAGTAATATTCAAACTTTTATTAATAATATAAATGAAAGTAAAGAATCATTTTCAAATTCATTTAAACCATTATTTTCAGAATTGAATACATCAATTGAAAGAATTGAATTTGATTGTATGGGTTTATTAAATATCAATACATTTTCAAAATTGCTAAATAATAAATCCATTAAATATTTATATTTATATGATAGTGATTTCATTTTTTATTCACTAAAACCAACTGGTGGTGATAGTGATGATGATGATGATGATGATGGTGATGGTGGTAGTGCAGTACTTCAAGAAACTATTTCAATTAATCAATATTTATTTGAAAATATATTTTCATCACCATTAACATCAATTAGACATTATAAAATTAATTTCAAAGAATCAAAACAATTAAAATTCATATTTAATTTAATATTAAATAATATTTTTAAATTACAATTATATTCATTAATATTTGTATTCAATGATAACGAATTAATTGGTGAATTTGTTAAAGAATTTAGAAATTTAATTAATAATATTTCAACACAACAACAACAAAAATCAAATAACATAAATTTGAAAGAAATTAAAATTGAAATGTATGATGAAAACTATTTCCAAGAATTAAATAATATTAATAGCCCATATTTCAAAACTGTAATAAAGAATTACCAATATTAACTGGTAACAATATTAAAAAAAAAAATAAAATAAAATAAAAATAATAATATTCGGAAAACATTGAAACCATAATGTTAAAAATAAAAAATAAAAAATAAAAATAAAAATAAAAATAAAAATAAAAATAAAAATAAAAATAAAAATTAAAAATAGTTATAAAAATAATAATAAAAATAAAAATAAAAAAATAATAATTAAAATAAAAATTTTGTTTGTTTAAATTATCATTTTTATCTTTAAAATTGAAAAAAAGGTCTGAAGTGATTTGGTTAATCAGTAGTTGTGAACGTGATTATGTTGTTGGATATGTTTGTTTGTTGTTGTGATGTTTGAGTTTATTGTATTGTTGATGTATTATTAAAAGAGTGAAAATCTTGATTTTTACCAATCACTGATGCTGCATTAACACTAACGACTAATACAATGTCATTGAATTTGAAAATTTCCTAAAATATGACCTGTCTCTACCACCTAAACTACTATTTTCTCTTCTTATACCACAATCAATACTATTTCCATCAACAGAATTTAAACTTGATAAACTTGTTGTTGATGCTACTGTTGCTGTATATTGAATTGAAGACGTAGAGCTGATAATTTTACGACTAATTGGTAAATGATCTTTTGAAACGGATCTTAATAATTGATGGAAATAGAAACCAACTTGAAACTCACGAGGCGGTCTCTCTGGTTTTAAGAATAATTGAATCTTGAAATAGAATTGAAAAGGTTCCAATAGAATTCGTTCTGTTGTTGTTACACATGAAGATTATAATGATTCAAATTAAAGTAATGAATTCTCCCATTTACTAACTAGATATCTAAAATGAATTCACTATTGGATATGGATCTCTCTTTATTCTTTAAAACTTCAAAAACTGACAAAACAAAAGCATCCGATTTTAAACCTGCCAATTTGGTTAGTCTATTGGTAATTTCACCACTAGTTGTGGCACTATCGATATCAACACCGCTCTGCCACGTCGTCAGGGAAAAGGAATTGAACTTTTAATGGTACTTTTTGCCAAATGCTTCGATCTCCATATCTACACAGGTGTGTTAATGAACGTGAACCCAATTGAGTGATTGCATAGAGATAATACTTCACCACCTCTACTTTGTTTAAAAGAGTGTAAATAGTTGAAACATACTTTGAAAATCTTTATATCAGGTGCAAAGTGATAACAATTCCCAACCTAGCTTTATTCTCTCTCTTTTACCTGGATGACCTGTCAATTGTTTAATGATTTGATAATAGATCTCATCACGTAACTCTGGATGATTTAAATGTGGTTTCTTTCTTTCTTTCTTTCTTTCTCCCATATATTGTAAAATATGTGAAAATACTAATGCTATCTTTTTAAAATTTGCAATTTATATTATTATCATTATTTGATGAAAATATTTTATTAACAACACCTGGTGATGCAGAAAGGGTAGTTGATGGACAAAAGCCAAACTAGTAATACCTTGTGGTGTGAGGGTTTGAATAGAGAAAAATCTGGAATTTTTCTGAATATACCTTTACCAGTGGAGAGATAATCGATAGCCAACGTTCGGGAACAGAAAGCAACGATTGGAATTACAATTTACTATTACCGTACTACTACTACTATTACTACTACTACTACTACTACTACTACTACTACTACTACTACTACTACCACTTCTACAATCTTTACTATTCTTTCCAATTGGTGCTATCATCTGGAGTTTAATTTCTATGAATCCATAACCTATCTGTTATTTTGTAACTAATTCGAGCGTATTATGCCTGCGAGAAACTCAAAAAGATATCTCAATTTTTTAATTTTTTTTTTTATTTTTTTAATTTTTTTTATTTTAATTTTTTTTTTTTTTTTTTTGAAATCTTCCCTCTTATATAATTTAAACAAATAATAATGTCAACAAATAAAAAAGTTAAAACAGATAATAATAATAAAATATTCCAAGATATTATTGATTTTGAAATTTTAAGATCTATTATCAATTATTTATTAACCAGCAATAATACTAGTAATAATAATAATAGTAATCAATATAAAATTAAAAAATTTTATTTAAATAGAAATGAAAAAGCAGGTATCTATTGGTTAGATAAGCATTCACTGATTTAGTCGATAATATTAAGATTGATGAATATAAAAAGAGATAAATTTTAGCATATAGCTTTTTATTTTAAGGGATAGGCCCCATTTTCAAAAAATGACGGGGAACCTATGACCCTGTGTGCACCAAATACAGTAGGTTACTATGTCAACGATCTCCTTTACACAATGTCATCACCACATTCAACTTATTATGAGGCCACTGACACACCCAAAGGTACAACTTACTTTGTTTTAGTAGTTACAATAAAATTGTTCAAATTAATACACAAAATGATATGAAATATAAAAAAAATGAATATTATAATTCTATTTTTAGAATTTTTTTTTTTTTTTTAATTTATTATCATAAAAACATTTTTGGTTGTGAATTAAAAAAAAAAAAAAAAAAAAAAAAAAAAATTTAACATTAACCAGTCAGGTACGCTCTATAAACAAAATATAATGTCAACAAGTAAAAAAATTAAAACAGATAATAATAATAAAATATTTCAAGATCTTATTGATCTATAACCAATTATTTATTAACCAGCAAAAATAATAATAATAATAATAATAATAATAATAATAATAATAATAATAATAATAATAATAATAATAATAAAATTTCTTTTTAAAGTTGAAAAAAAAAAAAAAAGGTATGCTACAAGAAATCAAAAAATTCTTCGAAAATTAATGAAGTTTTTTTACATTATATAATGATAAGGAATTAGTTGATGAATTTATTAAAGAATTTAAAAATCTAATAAATAATATTTCAACAAAACAAGAACAAAAATCAAGAAACATATTTTTTAAAGAAATTTCTTTACGTATTAATATGATTCAATTCTTCTAAATACGTAAATAAGTATTTAGAAGAATTGAATCATATTAATAATCCATTTTTCAAAACAATAATAAAGAGTTACCAATTACAATACAAAACTATCAGTAATTATATTTAAAAAAAATAAAATGAGGTACATCTTAATCAAGGTTTCTATTTCAATTAATTACAATTACTAATAAATAATTTGAAAATTATCAAACCAAATATCAACATTCTATTTTTCAAATAAAATTAATAATATAATTTATTTATTTTTATTTGTTTTTTTATAATTTATTAATTTACTTTTTTTTCACTATTTTTTTTTAATTGAAAAGGGGTAGGGGTGAAAAAAAGAAAAAAAAAGGGAAAATGTAAAGGTGAATAATTTCTGAAAAAAAAAAAAAAAAAAAGTGGAAAATTCCACAATAAAATTTTAACTCAATCTAATAAAAATGCCTCAATAATAATGTTTTAAATTTCAAATGTATCATTCTTCCATATGATGTTTCTGAAACCAATAAATTCCCTTCCCATGGACTTCTGATGATCCTCTTGATATAGCCATCAACCTTCCAGATTGTTATGAATATAGTATACAATAGTGTTAGCCAATTTCCGGAAAAAAAATCCAATTTATGGCGGAAAATGGAAAATGGAAGATTTTCCAATATATTTTTAAATAGTGGAAATAATTGGAAAAAAGATTATAATGATTAAAAAAAAAAAAAAAAAAAAAAAAAAAAAAAAAAAAAAAAAAAAAAAAAAAAAAAATCAAATCAAATCAAATCAAATCAAATCAAATCAAATCAAATCAAATCAAATCAAATCAAATCAAACCAAATCAAATCAAATCAAATAAAATAGAATCTAATCAAATTAAACAAAATCAAAAAAAAAAAAAAAAAAAAAAAAAATAAATAAAATTGGATAATGCAAATTAATCTTTATTTTATTTTTAAATTATTATTTATTATTATTGTTTTTTTTATTATTTTACCTTTATTTTTTTTTTTTTTTAATTAATAATCGTCAAGATATTACAAAAAAAAAATAAAAAATAAAAATTAAATTTAGTAATAGTTTAAAAAATAAAGAGTATTTTTATTATTTATTTTTTTTATTTTAAAAATTTTACCAAAACAAAGTCTGCTAGTTTTTTTTTACTTTTTATTTTTAGCCTTATTTTTATAAAAATAATTAGTCGTTAAAACATATCATTTATGTTCAATATACAAACTATACTTACTCAGAATCTACAAATTTTTATCCGTTAATTGTGGTTATAAAGTGTTTTTAATTTCAAATATTATATAAAAAAAATAAAATTTTAAAAATAACCAATTTGTAATAAAAACAAATAAAAATTATGTAACTATTTGTAAAATAAACTTTTCAAATAAATAATATTAATAATTATAGAAAAAGATTTTTAAGTTATCATTATTTTTTTTTTTTTTTTTGGTTTTGTTATTTTTTTTTTAATATGAAATTTGTAATATTATTAAAATGGTATTTTTAGATGATAACTGTTAAAAAATGTGGTTAAATTTTATGAAACTTTTATAAAAACTTAGTGTGTTTATTTGATTTTTTTTTTTGTTTTTATTTTTTTTTCTCACTTTAGTAAAAAAAAAAATAAAAAAAAAAAATAAAAAATTAATGAATAATAAATAAATTGAATTGGGTGACCCATAATTAATAAATAATTAAAAAAAAAAATTTTTTGCTGACCCTGGTTAATTGAAAAAAAAAAAAATGGAAAAAATATTATATTAATATGGAAGTTTTTAAAAAAAACATGGAATGGAAGGGAAATTAAAAAAAACACCCTTTTTTTCCAAAAGTGGAAAAAGGTCGAACACTGGTATACAAGTTTGAATGATAATTTTTTGATCACTTTAAACCTTACCAAAAAAACACATATTTTTTTTTTAATCATAATTTTTTTTTTATTACAATTCAATTCTGAAAAAATTTTATAATTTTTTATTTTTGTTTTCATTGTTTCAGATCTAATAATGAAAAACTTTTTTTGGTTGTCTACTTAGATATATTGTAACAAAGATTAAATTCATTAAGTTATCTGCTCTTCTCCATGAGCCCTTAGATGATGGAGGAATATCAAATTCTTCTCCTCCGTATTCAATTTTACCTGTTATTACTTTAAATTCTTTATTGGTTAAAATTGGGCCTTCAATTGTGTATCCAGAAAGTCTAAAAGTATATGGTGCAGGATAAGGTAATATAGGTAGAGGATACTCTATATTTTTAAAAAAGCCAGAAGAATGAAATTAAATGTTTATTTTTTAATATATAAACTAAAATTAAATATTTATAAATTAATAATTCTAATTAACCTACCTGTACCACTTATTGTTGATCTCCCTTTATCAGTAAATATTGTAATTTTAAATTCAGGCACTTCTTCAGCCATTCTATAATTTATTTATTTATTTTAATTTAAAGTTAAAATTTAAATAAATATTTTTTTTTTATTTTGAAAGATGAAAAAAAAAGATTAAATACTAAAAAAAAAAGAATGAAAAGAAAAAAAAAAAAGAAAAAAAAGAAAAAAATTAAAAATATTGTTTTATTACTATGATCCAATTATTCAAAATATCATAATAATCTCTCTCATATCTCCATTAAAAAAAAACAGAACTAAAATTATTAAAAAATTACAATAAATCATCTTCACCCCATTGTTAACCAAAACAGTTTTTTTTTTTAATATTGGCTGAAAAAAAAATTTTAGAAAATTCATTATTTTATTAGATATTTTATGACACGTAATTTCTCACTTTTAATAAAGAGATTGTAATTTAATAAAATTTTTAACAAATTAATATTAATTAATAATATATCATATTTTAATATAAAATTATCATTAAATAATAAAAAAAGAATTAGCCCATAATAAAAATACAAATAAATATTAATTACACCCCCAACGAGCAAAATGACTACGTAACCCCTGTAAGCGGCTAATAGGCCTGTAAGACGAATAGCCGGATTTGTGGGCTACACTGGTTGTAAGGATTACAAGGGCTACTAACCGCTTATAGGGGTTATGTAGTTATTTGAATTCGTTTAAAAATAATATTCAACGAAATTTCAAACAAAGAAATAAACAAATATATTTATATATAAATTTGCTTATTTCTTTGTTTGAAATTTCATTGAAAAAAAATAATAAAATTTCATTAAAAAAAATAAATAAACGGAATTCCATAAAATAAATAAAAAATAAATAAACAAATAAACAAATAAATAAATAAATAAATAAATTTAATTTTCAATAACATTTAATTCCTTTATTTTTAAAATTTTTTAATCTGAACTAAAATTTTTTTTTTTTTTTTTTTTTCTAAAATTAATATTAGTATATCATAATAAAGATTGTAAAACTTTTGTTTATTTTAAGTGAATATTTATGAATTACAATTTTTTTTTAAATGTTACAAATGTCGCTGTATTTTTTTAAGTGTTACAAAATGTTTTTTATTGGTTTTTTTTTTTTTTTTTTTAAATTTAATAAAATAGTAAAAAAAAAAAAAAAAAAAAAACTAAATAAAATCCGTTACACCATAAAAATGTTTTTTATTTGTTTTTTTTTTTATTTTTTTTTTTATATTTTTTTTTATATTTATTTATTTTTTTTTTTTTTTTATTTTTTAATTTCCCCCACCACCACAACAATGAAAAATAATTTATATATTTAAATTATTTTAATCATCTTTAATTAATAAGATGATAAAGATAATGATAATAATTGTGAATTAGAGAAAAAGAATTTAAAATCAATTAAAGAAATTGCAAAATCATATTGTATAGAAATAAATCACTTAAATAAACAAGAAATAATTGAAAGGATTAAAATTGTAAAAAAAAAGAAAAAGAGAATATGAAGAAGAACATGAACGAAAAGAAAATACTAATTCATTCAATAAAATTAACAATTACAGATAATATAGAACCAATTGAAATATTATTTTGGAAATTGTTTAGAAATAAAGCAATTTATAAAAAGATATTCTCATTTATGTATAACCAATATTCATTTAGTTACGATTCAGTATCGTCAATAACTAAACTAATAGATTCAAATCAAATTAGTATTTTAAGAGAAAAAGCTTATAGAAATTGTAGATATTTAGAATTTGGTGAAACTTGTTGGCGTAAAGAGTCTGATCAATCTAGTTGGCGTAAAGATTTAATTTTAATTTATTTAAAGAAATTATTTGAAATAATTAAAAATGATTTCAAATTTTATAGAAACTTTTTCAAAATTCAAAGGTATTATTACTCTTCACCAATTTATGTATCAACTGCAATAATACAATCAAAGAATTTAGAAATTTAGAAATTATTTATAAATGAATTCAATTACCAACCAACAAAAACAGATCTTTTAAATTCAATCGAGACAGGTTCAAATAAAATCATCAAATATATATTAGAATTAAAAAAATCAAACTCACCATCATCAACATCATTTGAAACATCATTAAATAACACTGATTTTGGTGAGAAATCAATCGGGTTAGATGAAATTCCAAAAAATGATAATATTTTTAAAGGATTATTATGTTAAATAACATTGGTAATGTAATAATAATAATAATAGTAGTAGTTGTAATAATAGTAAATTAACAATAATTAAAAACCTCAAAACTAAATATCAGATTAATGAAAGATCAACATTAAAAAGATGAATTACCACTTGTAAATTAATAATAAAATTAAAGATATTATCTGAATCAGAAAAAGAAAAAGAAAAAGAACAAGTTTCAACTTCAATAATATTATTAAAAGTATCTTTAGAATCAGTTCCAACAACAATTCAAGAATTGAAAATTTTGAAGTAAAATTAGATAATAATAGATTAAAATCAATGCTAGATGACCCAATAAACTACACTGCTACTGATTATAATGATAGTGAAATTAAAATTTTTATAAAGAAATCATTAATATTTATATTATTCAACAACAAATATTACAAATTCTTTATATTTACATCAATATTATAATAATGAAATTAGTAACGTTAATTTAAATTTCATTAAAGAAATTCATTTTATTGAAATTGCATTTAGATTTGGAAATTGTGAAATTTTATCAAAGGTTACCGATGTAAATAATATATATGGACTATTCAATTCTAAAACACTATTATTACCAAATAATAATAAAGATATTAGTAGTTTAGGAAATTATAATATTCTATTCTCACATTGTTGTAATGATAATAAAGAGAAAAAGATGAAATTCATGGATCAACTATCAATTGAAAGTGTATACCAAACAACATTATCCTACTATATGTTCATTATGCTCATAGTTCATAATGATATTGAACTATTGAGATATTATTGCAGGAATAGGGGAATGAATTTTAATTTTTATATTGATTTTCAAAGTTTAGATGTTCAACCAACTTATTATATAGAATCAACAGAGATGTTAGATTATTTATTTAATAACCATATTAGATACTTTTTAGATCCTTTTTATACTGGGAATTATAGTACACATTTTAAAAGTTTAATACTATTAAAACATTTTGAATCATTATTGTTTAAAACAGGACAGCTTCAATTAGAGGAAAATGATAATCTTGTTTGCTTTATAAAAAAAGAAGATAAAAGATATAATAATATTCAAAATAAAAATTCAAGAAATATCAAGATTTTGTTGATTAATCATTTTTCATCAAATCCATCAATATACTATAATGAAAGATTAGATCATCAATTATTTTTAGTACTCACCAGCAGTAATGACGATTCATCATCATCTTCATCATCACCACCAATCAACTTTGAAGTATTAAAAGATTTAGCAATCGATGCACTCAAATTTGATATTAATCTATTTCATTCAAGAACATTAACAAAAAATCATTATACCAAGAATTATTTGAAATTTATAGAATGGATGTTTTTAAACTATAATGATGAAATGAAAAAAGGTGGTCATTTTTATCATAATGAAGTCTACTATTTCCATTTATTAATGTCAATTGATCAATTTGATTATAATAATAATAGTAACGATTTAAAAGAAAAAGGTGGTACTACTATTAATATTGAAAAAAATGCTTAAATTAATTATTCTAGTTAAAGAATTAACACCTTATTTATTTGAAGCAAATAATTTTAAATTTTTAAATTGGTTTTTAACAAACATTAAAGATTATCATCATCAATTAAAATTATCATCATCATCACTCAAAACAAAACCAGATAAGGAATCAACTACGGTAGGAGATATTGTTTGTTCAATTTTATCTTTTATTTCAAGCAATTCAAGATTAAAAATACTTGAATATATTCAAAACTTTAGTTTCATTTTAAAGAATAAACCAAATAATGGAGTTTTAAATCCTGGTCAATTTTATTTTTATCACTTTCTTGTTCAATTAATATTTCAGAATTTCTTTTACAATTCATTCCAATCATGAATTTAATTCAAATGAAATCTTTGAACCATACTTTAAAAATAATTTTAAATATCTAACAAATTAATAAAATAATTGATGATGACCATTCTTCATACAAACCAGCATTACCAAAATTATTGGACATAATTATTTATTTATTTACTTATTTAGATTTGGATGATTTGGATCAACAACAGCATCAAGTTATTTAGTAGTGATAGTGGAACATCAAAAACTACTAATACTACACAGCTAACCAAAAGCAATAATAATCAATAATAAAAAAACTCATGGATTAATTATAGTAACAATGTTGATGACAAGAATAATTATAATTTTAATAAAAAAAAAAAAAAAAAAAAAAATCTTTTATATCTTTTTATTTTTATATTTTATTTATGACTATTAAATATTAATAAATAAAGATAAAAATGGAAATATATAAAAAATTTTTTTAATATTTAATATTTAATCTGAATTTTACAATCTTTTTTTTTTTTTGTTACTCTAATATTCAATTTTTTTTTTTTTTTTTTTTTTATTAAATTAACAATTACAGATAATATTGAACCTACTGAAATATTATTTTGTTTAGAAATAAGGCAATTTATTAAAAGATATTCTCATTTATGGATATCCAAATCTCAATAACATATGATTCAATGTCATCAATAACACAACTAATAGATTCAAATCAATATGGTATAATTAACTCTTACAAAAGATCCGAGTAATTTTAAAAGACCCAGAGTAATTTCCTTAAACTAACAATCAAATTAAGGAAATTAACTTTCAAAGTATTTTGTATTAAAGATTTGCATAGTCTATGTTAACTTCATGAAGGATCCTTCTTCATATTTGGTGGGATTATAGGTTTAATTGCGTTATTCGTGGGTCAAGATCCCATGTTTTCCGCGGGCTGTTGTAATGTATATAAATTTTTTCAATCTAATGTCTTTTTTTATTGATTAAACAAGTTCTCCCAGTATATGAATAAAAAATAATTAATAGTTTTATAAATGGATTTAAATTTTAAAAATTATTCCTTTTTAATACTTGTAAGGTTATTATTATTATTTTATTTTATTTTTTTATTTTTTTTATATTCAAAGGAATTTTAAATTATTAAAATGTTGTAATAAATATTATATGAATTAATCGAATGAAAAAAGATTTGCAAGCATCAACTAGTTTTCTTGATTTTTTTTTTTTTTTTTTTTTTTTTTTTTTTTTTTTTCAATAAATTTTTAAAATTGAAAGTATTCAGAGCGGGAATCGAACCCACGACCTAATCCGTGTTAAGGATTCGTGATAACCGACTACACCATCCGAACTAATTGATAAAATTTTTGAAAAACCAACAGTACATGCAATTAATTTTATTCCAATTCAAAAAAAAAAAAAAAAAAAAAAAAGCAATTAATTTTAAACAGATCGAAAAAAAACAAACAACAACAACAATCTTTTTTTTTGATTATTTCATTTTTCATATAAAAAAGACTTAAAAAACAAATAAATAAATAAATAAACTATTTTAAAAAGCCATCTTTTTACTTTATTGGAATTAATTATTTGTTCCGTTTTGAGAATTTTGCGTAGCAAAATTTTCAAAAAAAAAGCAAAAAATAATCAGATCGAAAAAAAACAAACAACAACAAAAATCTCTTTTTTTGATTATTTCATTTTTCATATAAAAAAGTAAACTAACCCCTCTTTTAGAGACCCTGTAAAAAAAAAAAAATTACAAATAAAATGAGATCTAGCATCTCAAGAAGAAGCAACTAATAATTGCGTTATCCAATTCAAAAAAAAAAATAAAAAAAAATTTAATTTTATTTAATGGTATTTAATTTTTATATATTTATTATACAATTTTTAATTTATTTTAATACAATTTGAAATAAAATTTTATTTTGTTTTTATATTGAAATTTTTGTAATTTTAATTTTAGATTTTTATAATTATAAGAATTGGTGTTTGTAAATTTGTAATTTGTAAATTGTGAGTTTTTAGAAATACAGAGTTTATGACTTTTGATATTTATATTAAATCAATAATTTTAAATTTTTAAATTGGTTTTTAACAATCATTCAAAAGTATCACAATTACCCGTTCCTTGCAGCACCAATGATTGTATTAAAATTTTGGTTATCACACTTTTGGATCGTTTTATATTAAATTTTAAATTACATATATTTGAATACATTCATCAAAATTTCGATTTTATTTTAAAGAAAAACTCAGAAGGTGGAATATTAACTGTCCCATGCCAAAATTAATATGGCTGCTGAAATTAATATGGTAATTTTGGCATGGGACTTATGTCTGCTAGAATTACCATATTAATTTCAGCAGCCATATTAATTTTGGCATGGGCCGACCAACTATTTTAGGCTGAAATTAATATGGCTGCCGAAATTAATATGGTAATTTTGGGCATAGAAAAATAAAAAAAAAAACTCAAAGTCATTTAATTAATAATAATCATCTCAAATATAAAAGAATTAAAAATAATAATAAAAAAAAACTCATGGGATTAATTATAGTAACAATACTGACGACAAGAATAATTATAAAATAAAAAAAAAAAAAAAAATCTTTTTTTATCTTTTTATTTTTATTTCTTATTTATTTTCATGTGTTCAAAAAAAGTGGTGGTTTAAAACAATTTATTTAATTTTAAACTGTATGATTGTTTAAACAATTTCGAAATAAGTTTCTTTAAAGAAATTCTGTATTTCTTTTTTTTATTTTATTTTATTTCATTTCATTCTATTTTTTTTTTTTTATTTTTTTTATTTTTTTATTTTTTTATTTTTTTTTTGTATATTTAAGTTATTTATTATTATTATTATTATTATTATTATTATTATTATTATTATTATTATTATTATTATTATTATTATTATTATTATTATTATTATTATTATTATTATTATTATTATTATTATTATTATTATTATTATTATTATTATTATTATTATTATTATTTAATTAACCGAAGGGATATCTTTTACTTTTTTTTTATATATAATTGTTCGAAACTTTAAAAAAATAAAATAAAAAAAAAAAATTAAAAAAAAAAATTTAAAAAAAAAAAATATAAAAAAAAAAATATAAAAAAAAAAAATTAAAAAGTATTTTTTTTTTTATTTTTTTATTTTTTTAAAGTTTTCGTTCCAAAAAATGGTCTTCAGTAAAGACAATAAATTAAATAATCAACTTTCTGCAACAGAAATCGAAAAAATAATAAAAATAAATTAAAAAAACTCTTGGAAAAATATGACGAAGATGTAAAATTTAAAATAGATTATAAATTTCATAATACCAAATTGAGTGGACAAAATATAAATTGGAAAAACATTTTGGATAAACAGTATGTTGTTGAGAATGTAGAATATGGTACGGCAACTATTAAAGAAGTGTTTTATATTGATAAAGATAAAAAGAAAAAATTGGTACCCAAAAGACTTAGTGAAGATTATAGAGAAGGTTAGGCTTAACAAAGATGAAGATGGTGTCTCTCATATGATTAATCAAAACCAGTGTCAACAGCACATCAGTAATCATTATAAAGCAGATAATCATTCTGCTATTATAAAAGCTTATTACAATACTGAGCCTACTTCTAGAATAGAGGCCACCAAACTCTCAAGTAAAAATAAATTGCAAAGGGATATCGAAATAACCAAAAGAAAATCAACAGATGACCTAGTTGAAAAAGCAATCGAGCACTCTACCACCGAAGTTAGATCAACACATGAAGCTGCAACAACTTCCAATAATGGTGGAATCACAACTCAATCAAACAAAAACAAAACGGGTAAAAAAAGAGCTAATCAATTACAATCTGATGCTGATTTTTTCACCAAAAGATTTTCAAACGAAACTTCATCTGTTAGTAACAAAAGAGTAAGTAGAAGAGTAGATAATTAAAAAAAAAAAATTAAAAAAAAAAAATTATTTTAATTTTTTTTTTTTTTTTTATTTTATTTTTTTTTTTTATTTTTAATTTTTTTTTTTGTTAGCCTTGGAAATAAATGAATAATAAAAAAATATATATCAACTAAAAAAAAAAGAAATGAAAATAAATTATAAAATTAATAATAAAAATAAAAAGATAAAAATAAATAAAAGATAAAATAAAATAATATGAAAATTTTTTTTTTTTTTTTTTTATTATTATAATTATTATAATAAAAATAATAATAATATTAATTTTAGTACTAAAATTTTGTTTATATTTGAGATGATTATTAATTAAATGACTTTGACTTTTTTTTTTTCTATGCCAAAATTACCATATTAATTTTGGCAGCTATGTACATGCTGAAATTAATATGGCTGCTGAAATTAATAAGGTAATTTTGGCAGACCTAAGTCCCATGCCAAAATTAATATGGCTGCTGAAATTAATATGGTAATTTTGGCATGGGACAATTAACTATTAAAGAATTAAAATATTTTTTATTTTCATCACTTCAAAGGGATAAAGTTAAAATTTCTAAATTCCTTTTTCAATTTATTTCTATTTCCGAAATTTGAAGCACATAAAAAATCACATAAAAATAATAAATATAATTAATAATAAAAAAAAAAAATAAAAAAAAAAAATAAAAAAAAAAAATATTGAAAATTAAAAATTTTGGTTGGGAATTAAAAAAATAAAAAATGCAGCAAAAAGCATTATTAAAATTAAATCAAACAAAAATAAATTAAATTATATTAAATTAAATCAAATAAAATTTTTATTTTTTTTTTTATTTTTATTTTTTTTCGTTTTTATTTTTATTTTTTTTTTTTTTACTTTTATTTTTTTATTTTCATTGCCCTGCAAATAAATCCTCACTCTTTCTTCGAATTTTATTTTAATTTGACCGTTTTATTAGCGAGAGAATTAAAAAAAAAAAAAAAAAAATTAAAAAAAATAAATAGAATTGACCTTGTAACGCGATATATACTATTATAATTATTGTAGTAGAAGTTGGTGCTACTGTATAACTACCTAAACTTTCATTTTTACAATTATTATCATTACCAAAATATCTGAATTTGATTTTAGAAAATTTAACCTCTACAAATACTACTTCCATCAATTGAATTTAAGCCTGATAAACTTGTGAGATTTATTGTTGATGCTGTTGTTGTTGTTGTTGTTGTTGTTGTTGTTGTTGTTGTTGTTGTTGTTGTTGTTGTTGTTGTTGTTGTTGTTGAAGTAGACTAATAATTTGGTGGATGTGGTTTTTGAGTCTAATTAATTTTGATGTATTGTTACTAACTTTCATGTCAACCTTTGTTCTACCTCTAGCTAATTGATAGTAATTTTATGAATAATATTGTTAATTAATGTATCTGTAGTGCACCTAAGAAAAGCTGGATAATCTATTGTTGGTTGTGATGATAATTGTTACTAATTTAATTGAATCTCTATTTATTGTTTTCATTGTGATTATTGATATAATTTTTTTTTTTTTTTGAATTTAGTAATTGTGACAAAAAAAAAAAATAAAAAATAAAAAATGTTGAAACAAGGCTGTGGAAACCAAGAAAAAAAAAAATAAATAAAATAAAATTAAAAAAAAAAATGGTGAAATTTTAATAAAAAAAAAAAAAAAAATTTTATTTTTAAGAGCAAAGGGATTTACTTTTTTTATTTAATTTTATTTTATTTTATTATTTTTAAAATTTTTGCCACAGCATCACACATCAATGAACAACAATATAGAAAATGAAGATGGTAGTGAATTAGATAAATTTGATGATAGTGAATTAGAGAAAGAGATTGCTCAATCATACAGTATTTCAACAAGTAGATTAAAAATAGCAGAAATCATTGAAAAGATTAAATCAGTAGTTAAAAGGATAAGAGAAAATGAAGAACAAAAACAAAATGTTAATTCATTTAATAAAATTATTAAATTAACAATTACAGATAATATTGAACCTACTGAAATATTATTTTGGAAATTATTTAGAAATAAAACAATTTATAAAAAGATATTCTCATTTATGGATTGAAACAATCTGATAAAAATTTAAATAAAAAAAAAAAGTAAAGGTAATATCACTATTTTTTTTTATTTTTTTTTTTATTTTTTTTTTTTGAAATTTCGTAACTTTTTTTTTATTTTTTATTTTTTATTATTTTCATAATTTTTTGACAGCGCTTCATAACAATGAACAATAGTGTAGAAAATGAAGATGATATTGATGATTGTGAATTAGAAAAAAAGAATTTAAAATCAATTAAAGAGATTGCTCAATCATTTTGTATATCAATAACTAAATTAAAAAAAGCAGAAATCATTGAAAAGATTAAATCAATAATCAAAAGAAAAAGAGAATATGAAAAAGAACAAAAACAAAAACAAAATGTTAATTCATTTAATAAAATTATTAAATTGACAATTACAGATAATATTGAACCAATTGAAATATTATTTTGGAAATTATTTAGAAATAAAACAATTTATAAAAAGATATTCTCATTTATGGATAAACAATTCACAATAACATATGATTCAGTTTCATCAATAACAAAACTAATAGATTCGAATCAATTTGGTATAATAAAAGAAAAAGTTATCAGAAATTGTAGATATTTATATTTCAATTCAAATCCATATTCAATTAATCTTACTCAAGATATGGAATATTTAGTGAAATTATTTTCAACGATTAATCAAGATGAAGATGAAGATGATGATGATGATGATTATTATAGATTCTATAGAAACTTTTTTAAAATAGAGAATGATTATTACAAGTCATCTGGTGCTGTATCATGTGCACTAATTTTATCAAAGAAATTACAAGTTTTCAAATTATTTGTTAATGAATTCAATTATAAACCAACAAAAACAGATCTTTTGCATTCAATTTTTAATGGATCAAATAAATTCATTAAATATCTATTAGAATTAAATTCACCAAACTCATTTTTATTATTAGAAAAAGAGTGCACTGAAGTTATCAAAGATTTTAATCATTTCTATACTCATGGACTTGTTCAAAGAAATAGTTTTTACAAAGGATTGTTATGTTATTTAAATAGTATTGGTAATGATAATTATGATAGAAATCAGTACTTTGAATTATTAATAGATTGCGCTGATGAAGGAAATTATGAAATTAATGAAAAATCAACATTAAAATCATTAATCACCACTGCTAGATTAATTTTAAAATTAAAAACACCGCCACCAGAACCGATAAAAGATGAAAAAGAAGATGAAGAAGAAAAAGAACTTTCAAAAAAGGTAATCAAACCAATTACAACAATTGATGAAATTGATAACTTTATAAAGAAAATTGATAAAGTTAATTTAAAATCATTATTAGATGATCCAATCATTTTCAATAATAATGAAATTAAAAATTTTATTAAGAAACTATTGATATTATCTCAACCGATATTTTATATCCTCCTAAGAATGAAGTTTGTAATTTAATTGAAATAGCATTTAGATTTGGAATTTATGAAATTTTAGAATCATATGTAACAAATAATAGAGAAATAAAGGAATATTTTGAAAGAGTATTATCAAGAATCATTAAATATAAATGTAGAGATGATGATTTAAAAGTTTTATTTTCACATTGTTATGATAGAAATAAAAAGATTAAATTCATTGATCAAATAGTTGGAAGAAACATTATACAAGCCGAACCTCAATTTCAGAGTTATTTCTTGTATTTACTTGTAATTCATAATGATATAGAGTTGGTAAAATATTATTCAAATAAAGTTGGTAATCACATACAAATACAGTATACCATATCATTACTTCCACCAACCTATTATATCGAATCAATAGAGACGTTAGAATTTTTATTTTACAATCAATGTAATTACTTTAAAGATATTTTTTATAATGATTACATCAGTACATATTATAAAAATTTAGAATTATTAAAACATTTCGAATCATTATTCAATAAATCAAAATCATTAAATCAATTAGGTAGTGGTAGTGTCAGTGGTAGTGATGGTAGTGATAGTAGTGATGGTAGTGGTAGTGGTAGTGGTAGTGGTATACATGCTTATAATGGCCTTGTTAGCTTTGTAATTGATGGATACTTTAAAGATAAAAGAAATTATTATTTGACATTTAAAAGAAATAATAATTATTCTGATTTTGTTAATCACTTTGCTTCAAATGCACAACTCTACTGTAATGATAAATTTCGTTTTGAACTTTTATTCACTACTTCAGATTTATCATTTAAACATTCAATCAACTTTCAAACATTAAGAAATTTAGTAATTAATGGACATGCTTTTGTGAAGGAGCCAAATAGTCAAACAGAATCTTATTCAAAGGAGCTTTTAAAATTTATGGATTGGATATATACAAATTATAATAATGAATTGAAAAATGGTATATTTGGTTTCAAAACACAAAGATATAGATATCATTTACTCATTGCAATTGATAGCTTTGATTCCAACAACAACAACAACAGTATCGTTAATAAATACTTTAATGGTAATGAAGAAGAGAATGATGTTTATATTCAAAGATTAGGATTATTATTAAATGATGTCATCCTACTCACTCCATATTTATTTGAAATTAATAATTTGAAATTTTTAAATTGGTTCTTAACAATCATTCAAAAGTATCACAATTCTTCATTATTAATTCCTACAGGTACATTTTATTATATTAAAAATATGGTTTTGATATTTGGGGATCATATTATACTTTATTCAAAATTACAAATACTTGAATACATTCATCAAAATTTCAATTTCATTTTAAAGAAAGAATCAGATGGTGGAATATTAACTATTAAAGAATTAAAATCTTTTTTATTTTCATCACTTACCAGAGATGCAGTTAAAATTTGTAAATTCCTTTTTCAATTCATTACCATTACAAAAAAAGAATTTGAAACATATTCAAATAAAAAATATAATAAATAAAATAAATATAATTAATAATATTAAAAAAAAAAAAAAAAAACGAAATCAGGGAAGTTCCAAACAAAAAATCATATTTCTATTTTTTATTATTGTTTTTAATTCTTTACAAACTATCATTTACTAATCGAAATTGATAGATTTGATTTCAATCGCTCCACTTGTGAATGTTGTTACTTACCTCGTGACGAAACTGTTGGACCAAACAGTAGACATCATGATGCAATGGTAAATATCTTTGAAACATAATTAAAAACTAAATTATTTTTATCATATTGATTGATTATTATCATTATTATTATTTTTATAATTAATTTTTAACCAATGTTCAAATGATTGATTATTATTTGAAATTGTTAATGATATAAAATTATACCACTTTTTTAAAACTAATATATTACATTTAATTTTTTTTTTTTTTTTTTTTTTTTTTTTTTTTTTAATTTATGCACTTGATCAATATTTTTAATTTTTTTTTATTTCTTGCCCAGTTATTATTTAAAATAAAAAATTCATCTCGCTTGAGAAATACTATTTTTAATTTTTAATTTTTTCAAGTTACAACTGAAAAATTTAATTAAATTTGGCAATTTCTTATTTTTTAAGTTTTTGTCGCACTAAAAGAAGTTTTTTCATTTTTTTTTAAATTTTTTTTTAATTTTTTAATTTTTATTTGTTAATTTTTTCATTTTTTCTTTTTTGGACAGTATCACACAACAATGAACAATAATATAGAGAATGATGATAGTATGGATGATGGTGAATTAGAGAAAAAGGATTTAAAATCAATTATAGAGATTGCTCAATCATATAGTATTTCAACAATTAGTTTAAATAAAGCAGAAATCATTGAAAAGATTAAATCAATAGTTAAAAGAAAAAGAGAATATGAAGAAGAACAAAAACAAAAACAAAATGTTAATTCATTTAATAAAATTAATAAATTAACAATTACAGATAATATTGAACCTACTGAAATATTATTTTGGAAATTATTTAGAAATATAGTAATTTATAAAAAGATATTCTCATTTATTGATAATCGATTCTCGTTAACATATGATTCAATGTCATCAATAAATAAATTAATTGATTCAAATCAATTTGGTATAATAAAAGAAAAGGTTTATAGAAATTGTAGATATTTACTTTTGAATCCATTTACTATTACTTTAGAAATAGAATATTTATTGAAATTATTTTCAACAATTAAGAGTTGGTAAAATATTATTCAAATAAACTTGGTAATCACATACAAGCAAATGTTAACATATTATTACTTCCACCAACCTATTATATCGAATCAATAGAGATGTTAGAATTTTTATTTTACAATCAATGTTATTACTTTAAAGATATTTTTTATAAGTTCAAAACGAAATTTATCATTACAGTAGAGTTGTGCATTTGAAACAAAGTGATTTACAAAATCTGAATAATTCTTATTTCTTTTAAACATTTTGAATCATTATATCCACTGCTTTAGAATTATCATGTAAACATTCAATCAACTTTCAAACATTAAGAAATTTAGTAATTAATAGACATGCTTTTGTGAAGGAGCCAAATTATCAAACAGTATCTTATTCAAAAGAATTTTTAAAATTTATGGATTGGATGTATACAAATTATAATAATGAATTGAAAAATGGTGGTTTCACTGAAGAAATACATCAATATCATTTACTCATTTCGATTGGTAGATTTGATTCCAACAACAACAATTACAACAACAACAACAACAACGACAGCATTAATAAATACTATAATGGTAACGAAGAAGAGAATGATGTTTATATTCAAAGATTACGATTATTATTAAATAATGTTATCCAACTCACTCCTCATCTATTTGAAGTTAATAATTTTAAATTTTTAAATTGGTTATTAACATTCATTATTTAAAAAGCAAACATGGAGAACAAATCTTTTTTTTATTCATACTTCTTTTAATAATTTATTATATAATTTAATTATCTTGACAATATTTTCCACCCTGTGTTGTATCATATGATTGTCCATTATTATTGCTATCATCAACCAATACACCATCATTTGAGGTTGAGTCACGATAACATTCCTCTATTTGGGTATTTTCTGATTCTTTGATTCTTTCAATGGTTTGTTGATCACGAGCATCTTGTCTGTTGGAAGAAGCATCTCTATTATTTGGATTACTATTGTTGGTTTCATCTCCTATTCCAAAGATATTTTGTACGACTTCAGCTCCCTTTTCAAAAACTACGTCTCTTACTAATAATAATTATTATTGTTAAGTTTAATAGTTAATAAATCTAATATTTAATGACTTGGAATTGAATATTTAATCCCATACTAATACATACTACCCATTTTTATTATTGATGATGATTTTATAGTTTAAATTATTTTGATAGAGGAATAAAATATATATTTTTAATTTTAAATGATAAATTAATGAATGAATGTTTTTTTTTTATTTTTAATATTTTTTTTTTTTTTTATAAAATTAATAAAATAAATTTTCTTCGAACTAATTATAATAATTAATTCAATTTTCATCACACAAAAGAAATTAACAGTTTGAAAATTTTCAAACGTCAAGTGTGGGTAAAATAAAAAAATACAAACAAGTAAAACAGATAAAAAAAAACTAACACTACTCAGGAGATATCTCCTGTGTTGTACAGTGTGTGGGGCGATGTTTTTTTTATTTATTTTTTTAATTAAAAAAAACTATTTGAATACCACAAAACTTAAAAATAAAGAAGCACTTGTGTGATGAATTTATCAGTTTTATGTTCAATTTTTTAGGGTATAAATAAAAATTGTATTATGAAGAGTATTACATAAATTTTTTTTAAAAAAAAAAAAAAAAAAAAAAAAAAAAAAAAAAAAAGGTAAAATTATTAATTAATTTAATTATTTATATATTTGAAAAAAAAAACGATGTAATTTTTTAAAAAATTGGATGTTGAAATTGTTGAGGAAACGTTTTCATTGTGACTTATATAATTAGAAAAAAATACTTAGATATAATAAAAAATTAAAAAAAAAAATTAAAAAAATATTCTATATTAAATAATAAATTTTTTTGTTATTTATTAATAATAAATTTTATTAATTTAAAAAAAAAAAAAAAAAAAAAAAAAAATAAAAATTCATTTTTTAGAAAGTTATGAGTTTTATTTTGTAGTTCCGATAAAAAAAAAAAAAAAAACATTTGAGACCTGTCAATTATATTTGTTTTTATTTTTATAATTTATTTATTAAAGCACTAATAAATAAAAATAAAAATAAAATAAATAAAAAATAAAAATAAAATTAATAAAAACACTTTTTTTTTTTTTCACATTTTCATTAATTTTTTTTTTTTTTTTTTGTAAGACAGTATTGCACAATGAAAAATAATAATAAAAATAATAATAATAATAATTTAGAAAATGAAAATGATATTGATGATAGTGAATTAGAAAAAAAGAGTTTAAAATCAATTAAAGAGATTGCTCAATCATATAGTATATCAACAACCAATTTAAAAAAAGCAGAAATAATTGAAAAGATTAAATCAATAGTTAAAAGAAAAAGAGAATATGAAGAAGAACAAGAACAAAAAGAAAATGTTAATTCATTTAATAAAATTATTAAATTAACAATTACAGATAATATTGAACCCACTGAAATATTATTTTGGAAATTATTTAGAAATAAAGCAATTTATAAAAAGATATTCTCATTTATGGATAACCAATTCACAATAAGTTATGACTCAATAGATGATATATGTAAATTAGTAAATTCAAATCAAGTCAATTTAATAAGAGAAAAAGTTTATAGAAATTGTAGATATTTACACTTCCATCCAAATCAGTATCATAACCATATTGCGGATATTCATTTTTTAGTGAAATTATTTTCAACAATTAAAGAAGACGATTATAGATTCTATAGAAACTTTTTTAATGAAGAGAATGATTATTTTAGTTCACCAAATCATATAACACAAGCATCAATTATTTCAAAGAGATTACAAGTTTTTAAATTATTTGTAAATGAATTCAATTATGAACCAACAAAAAAAGATCTTCTATATTCAATTATTTCAGGTTCAAACAAATTCATTAAATATATATTAGAATTAAATTCACCAAATTCAGTTTTATTTGATAGAAAAATAGTTGATACTGATTTTAAAGATTTCTATGCTAAAGGATTTGGAAGTAATTATCCTACTAAAGAAGATAGTTTTTTCAAAGGGTTTTTATGTTTTTTAAATAACATTAACCTTGATGAAAATGATAGAGATCAATATTATAAGTTATTAATTGGTCAATCCATTCATAACCCATATTCAGGTTATGGTTTTCAAATTAATGAAAAGTCAACATTAAAATCATTAATCACCACTGCTAGATTAATTTTAAAATTAAAAACACCATCCGCATCATACAAAGTACAATTTAAAGAAGAATGTTTCCCAAAAGTATTAAAAAAAATCGAAGCAGTCGCAACAATTGAAGAGATTGATAATTTCATAAAGAAAATTGATAAAGTGAACTTAAAATCATTTTTAGATGATCCTATCAATTTTAATAATAGTGATGATAATAATGAAATTAAAAATTTTATAAAGAAATTATTAAAATTATATTATTTAAATTTTAGTATTGAACTATCAAATACTTTATACTTTTGTTATTATCATGAAGATTCCAATGATGATTATAAAGTTTTTCATTTTCATCATTTAATTGAAACTGCATTTAGATTTGGAAATTATGAAATTTTAGAATCATATGAAACAATCAATTGCCTACATTTTTTACCAGGAATTGGTCAAGATCATAGTAATCAAAATCACGATAGTCATCGTTATAAAGTTTTATTTTCACATTGTTTTAATAAAGGGAAAAAGATTAAATTCATTGATCACATAATTCAAAGAACCATTCAACAACCAGAACCTGGATTTCAAATTTATTTCTTGTATATGCTTGTAATTCATAATAATATAGAGTTGGTAAAATATTATTCAAATAAAGTTGGTAAAAATATACAAGTAGAATCTATTGGAAGATTAACTCCACCAACCTATTATATCGAATCAATAGAGATGTTAGAATATTTATTTTACAATCAATGTAATTACTTTAGAGATGTGTTTTTTGATGGCAAAAAAAGTACATTTTATAAAAATTTAGAATTATTAAAACATTTTGAATCATTATTAAATAAATCAAAATTAGGATGTGGTAGTGGTAATTGTAGTGGTATGCATTCTTATAATGGTCTTGTTAGCTTTATAAAAGGTATGGGCTTTGGAAGTGGTATATATGGCTCTTTTGAGTATAAATCAAATAAGAATTATGTAGATTTTGCAAAACACTTTGCTTCAAATCCACAAATTTACAAGGGTTATACATTTGATTACGAGCATTTGTTTTTATTATTTACTACTCCTGTATCATCATCATCATCATTTTCATCTAAAATTTCAATTAACTTTGAAACTTTAAGAAATTTATTAATTAACGCATATTCTTTTGGAAGAAGCCCAATCTTTGAAAGATCAAAACCAACACACACACAACACCATTATTCAAGGGAATATTTAAAATTTTTTGATTGGATGTGTATAAATTATAGTCATGAAATTGGAGATCGAAGTTGTAGATTCTTGTATACAAATGAAGAAAGATATAAATACCATTTACTTATTGCAGTTGATAGAATAGATCTTGACAAAGATAATTATTATAATGGAGGTAATGATCAAGAGGAAGGAAATATTAGTGTTTATATTGAAAGATTGAATTCCTTAACATATGATGTCATATATTTCACCCCATATTTATATGAAATTAATAATTTTAAATTTTTAAATTGGTTTTTAACAATCATTGAAAAGTATCACAATTCCAAATCAACATCATCTCATGATAAATCTATTATGGAGTCAATGGTTTTCACATTTATGGAATATATTACATTACATTCAAAATTACAAATACTTGAATACATTCATCATAATTTTCATTTCATTTTAAAGAAACAATCAGATGGTGGAATATTAAATATTGGAGAATTAAAATCTTTTATATTTTCATCACTTAAAAGAGATTCAATTAAAATTTCTAAATTCCTTTTTCAATTTATTACCATCACTAAAAATGAATTTGGTAAATATTCAAATGAAAAAACAAAATCATATTTTAAAAATATGTTTAAATAAATAAATAATAAATTAAATTACTTTTTTTAAAAAATTGAATTTCTTATTTTGGAAATTGTGATTGAAAATAATTGTTTAATTTTATTTATTTATCTGATTTTATTTTATATTTTTTTTTTTTTACCACTTCACTATCAGCGCTACCACCACAACTTCAATCAGCGCCGCCACCACTTCTACTATAAGCGCCACCACCACTTCTACTATCAGCACTAACACCACAACTTTAATCAACGCTACCACCACAACTTTAATCAGCGCTAACACCACTTCTACTATAAGCGCCACCACCACTTCTACTATCAGCACTACTACTTCTATTAGAACTACCACTATAAACACCCCATTTCTATTATTATACTGCAGTTACTGTCACTGTTATTATCACTGTTGCTATTACTATTATATTCAGTAATACGATTCCCAATGCTATTTTAAATAATTCTTTAATGTTATTACCAAAATGATGCTCATAAATTAATGATTTTAATAATTCTCTGAATCTTTTTAACCAACATTTTAGTGAAAATGAAAAAAAAAAAATAAAAAAAAATAAAAAAAAAAAAAATAACCACAAGTCAGCAAAATTATAGTGCGTTTTGAGCAAATTAATCATAAAAAAAAAAATTAAAAAAACTCACCCAAGTCAAACAAAAAAAAAAAAAAAAAAAAAAAAAATAAAAAAAGGGTTTAAACTCGCCATAAAATATTAAAAAACTTTCTAAGTTAATTATTATGAATATTTTTTTTTTATTTTAAAAATTTAAAACTATACAATAAAAATATTTTATACTAAAATTTTTTTGAAAATAAAATAAATTGAATTTTATTTATTTATTTATTTTTATTATTATTATTATTAATATTATTATTATTATTATTATTATTATTATTATTATTATTATTATTAATAATAAAAAAGGCAACTAAATGGCCGATTACTCTGAATCAATATCAATTATTGTTGGTGATTCACCAATAATTACACAATCATCATCATCATCACTGAATATGATGGATAAGTCATCTCGAAGCTCAATCATCAAGCCTATAAAGCATTTGACCACCTTTTGATCATTTGTTATAAAAGGTGGTATATTATTGATGATTGAGTGACACTTTCCCATTTTTGTGAGAATAAATTCTGATGATTCTTTATACTGATCATAGTGAAGTGAAGCGAGGTGATTACTGAATACATGGATATCGCCACATTTATAACAACTCTTGTTTCTATTTGCATATACTAACTTTGTCATTATACCAATAATATAAACAATTGAGTTAACACATAATAATGTTTTATCTTCTTTAAGATTGTTAAAATAACCCAACACACTATTGTACTGGTCTACATCTGAGATCAATTTACTCATCATAAATGACCCTTTGGTGCCTTCAGATTTTGAAAAAATCGAAGAATCACCACAAAGGCATTTTTTTGTTTGTGATGAGGAGGTTGTTGGGGACATAAATGATGAATGTGATGAAGTTGAGGTAATTGTTGTTGTTGAAGAAGAGGATGTAGATATTGATGGTTTGGTTAATGAAGAGGTGGTAAATGTTGTTGTTGTGGTGTTTGTTGTGGGTTTCAAATACTCTTCATTACTTGATTGGTTGTTTTCAAACAAAAGGTGCATGGAGCCAATATTTACAACTTCAACTTCTTTTTCTTCAATGTTATCTGGTGATAGGATGGCCTTAAGCTCATCACTGATCTTACCAGCAAAACTTTTTTCACCCACGGTTCTGATTTTATCTATAAAAAAATTAATAAATAAATTTATTATTATTATTATTACTATTATTATTATTATTATTATTATTATTATTATTATTATTATTATTATAATTTATATATAAAATTATATATTTACCAAGTCTCAATCTCTTTTTATCTCTAATGTCTTTTTCTTCTTTTTCTTTTTCAATTTGTTTATCCAATTTGAATTTGTCCTTGTCCAATTTTAATTTCTCTTTTTCAAGCTTAATTCTAAGCTTTTCTTGTTGTTCTTGAATTTTTGATTGATTTCTTTTCTCCCTGTCCGAGAAAATTCTTTCGGTCTCTTTTGCTATATATAAAAAAAAATTAATAAATTATTATTATAAGTATAATTATCTATATTATAAACAAATTACCTTTTAACATTGTTTTATATTCCTTTGGATGAAAGGAACAACTCAAACAAATTTCATATCCTGGGCATGGTTGGCATGGTGTAGCACCCCTTCTTTTTTGGCTGGTACAATTGCTATTGAGTTTGTGACATGATTTACAATATAGTTTGGTTGAGTCCATTATAAAATAATGAAAAATGATTTTAAAAAATAATTAATAAATAAAATAAATATGAAAAAAAATAATAGATAAATAAAATATGAGTGAATAAAATAATTAAAGTTTTAAAAAAAACAATTTAAATACTTAAAATATTTCATTGTAACTGAGTTATCTTTGTTTTGATAAAAGATTTTATTTTTATTTTATTTTATTTTTCTTTTTTTAATTTAAAAAAAAGTGGGGGAAAATATCTCCAACTGTTTTAAATTTAATTTTTTGAATATGGGGTTAGAATCGGTAATATAAGTAGAGCTGCTCGTGAAAATGGTTTGACCAGAAATCAACTCAATTATTACCGTAGAGATATCAAAGATAATAGAATTAGACAATCCCATGGCGGCTCCAGATCTCCACGTACATTTACTACAGAACAGTATGAACTCTTGGTGGCAACTGTGGTAGCAATGGTTAATGTCCGACCTAATCTCACAATGAGGGAGATCGCCCAAGAAATTAACTCAGATCAAAATAGTATTTTTTATAAAAAGGTCAACAAATCGAGGATATGTTCAATATTCAAAGAATTGAAATGGAATTACCACTCTCCAACCTATAAACAAGTAAGTAAAAAAGTTTTAATATATTAAATAACTAACTATTTGTTAATTTTTTTTTTTTTTTTTTTTTTTTTTTTTTTTTTTTTTTTTTTTTTTTTTTTTTTTTTTTTTGGAAAATAAATACAAAACTGAAAATTTATTAAAATTATTTTATTTTAATACAATAATTTACAATACTGATTGGAAAAACATTTATTTTTTAGATGAATGCTCATTTTCTTCTAGAGGTATTATATTTTATTATTTTAGATGAATATAAATATTTATACTAATTTTTTTTTTTTTTTTTTTTTTAAAAATATTTTTAATTAAATAATTGTCTTTCTTTCCATCCATTCTGAATTCCACTATTAACATTATAAGGTAATTATATAACTATTTATTAATTTTTTTTTTTTTTTTTTTTTTTTTTTTTTTTTTTTTTTTTTTTTTTTTTTTTTTTTTTTTTTTTTTTTTTTTTTTTTTTTTTTTTTTTTTTTTTTTTTTTATTTAAAAATAATTAATTAAAACTAATAAGGTTTTTTATTAGAATTAAGGAGATCTAAAGCTGTTGGACCGATTGGAGAGCCGGTTTATGTTACCAATAGCACCAGCATTTCTGAGACCTACAATGGGTTTTTCACCATCAGTTTGGATGATTGTTTGTATAAAATCCGTGATAAAACCAATAATACTGAAGACTTCTTTCAATATGTTAGAGAACTTTTGGAAAGTGGATTTTGCAAGCCTGGTTCATTATTGGTAATGGACAATGCTCCAATTCACGGTGGTATCGAAGCTTTAAATGCACTATTTGAATTGTTTAATCAATATTCCGTTCAATTGATATTTCTTCCTTCCTATTCTCCAGAGTTGAATCCCATTGAGCGTTTCTTTGGCTATATCAAGAACCATTTCTACCGAGAACGTAATTCCCATGGGTCCTTCCTTGATGAGATTATTGACACTATCGATAATTCTCTCATTAAAAACAAAGAACTGTTCATTGGATTTTATCGCCAAAGCCTAAACTTCTGGTCTGAAAAAAAAAGAAATCAATACCAAAGAAAAAGGTGAAAAAAGAAAAAATAATAAAAAAAAAAAAATAATAAAAAAAAAAAAACAAATAAAAAAAAAAAAAAAAAAAAAAGTGTTTGATTTGAAAAATTTAAAAAAAAAAATTAAAAAGTGTTTGATTTGGCTAATCCGCACAATAACAAATCTTCAACCCCTCTCAAAAAAAAAAAAAAAATGAAAATAAAAAAAAAAAGTGAAAATAAAAATAAAAATACCAACCAAAAAAAACAGATCTTTTGCATTCGATTGTTTCAGGTTCAAATAAATTCATTCAATATATATTAGAATTAAATTCACCGGATGCAGTTTTATTTGAAAATAGTTGATACTGATTTTAAAGATTTCCATTCCAGAGGATTTAGTAAAAACTATCCTACAAAAAAAGATCGTTTTTTCAAAGGGTTTTTATGTTATTTAAATACCATTAAAGTTGATGACAATAATAGATCAATATTATCAATTATTAATTGGTACATCCATTCGTAATCTATATTTGGATAATTGTTTTGAAATTAATGAAAACTCAACATTAAAAACATTAATCACCACTGCTAAATTAATTTTAAAATTAAAAACACCACCATCACAATCATCACCATCTTTAGATTTAAAAGTAAAAGAAAAAGTAGAACAAGAAAAAAAAGAAGAGGAAGAAGGAAAAAAAGAAAAGGTTTTTCCAAAATTTATAAAAAATATCAAAGCAGTTGAAACAATTGAAGAAATTGATAATTTCATAAAGAAAATTGACAAAGTGAACTTAAAATCATTTTTAGATATTCCAATCAACTTCAGTAATAGTGATAATAATGAAATTAAAAATTTTATAAAGAAATTATTAAAATTATATTTTTCAAATTCTGATACTAAAGTATCAAAAATTTTATATTTCTGTTATTACCATGAAGAATCCAATTATGATTATAAAACTATATTCCCCTCTACTCTTCATTTGATTGAAACTGCATTAAGATTTGGAATTTATGAAATTTTAGAACCAAAAAAAACAATGGGGTGTCATAATTTCTTACCAAAAATCGGTCAAGATTCTAATTATCAATATTATAATAGTCATCGTTATAAATTTTTATTTTCACATTGTTATGATAAAGAGAAAATGATTAAATTCATTGATCGTATAATTCAAAGAACCATTCAACAACCTGAACCTGGATTTCAAATTTATTTCTTGTATATGCTTGTAATTCATAATGATATAGAGTTAGTAAAATACTATTCAAATAATGTTGGTAAACATCTACAAATATATTCTCCTCGGGAAATATTTCCACCAACCTATTATATCGAATCAAAAGAGATGTTAGAATATTTATTTTACAATCAATGTAATTACTTTATAGATGTTTATTTTAAATCTTACAAAAGTTCATATTTTAAAAATTTAGAATTATTAAAACATTTCGAATTATTATTTGTTGTAGGGAATTTTCCATAAAATTTCACTACAGTAGCGTAGTGAATTTTATTATTTAATTTCACTACAGTAGCGTAGTGAAAAAAAAAAATCACTGACCTTAAATTTTTTTTTTTTTCAAAAAACAAATAAAGTTTATTAAATTGAAATTTTATTTTTTGTTTTAATTATTATTTTATTTATTTTTATTATAATTATTGTTAATTTTTTTTTTTTTTTTTTTTTTTTTTTTTTTTTTTTTTCAATTTTTTTTTTTTAAATTTTTTTCAATTTTTATTTGTTTATTAAATTGTAATTTTATTTTTTGTTTTAATTATTATTTTATTTATTATTATTGTTAATTTTTTTTTTTTTTCAATTTTTTTTTTTTTATTTTATTTTTATTAATTTATTTTTATTAACTCCCTGAGTTGTTCAATTGCTTGATTTACCATATCACTGTAAACACTGCACACAATTGAATTTTTTCTAGCTTTGTTACCTCTGGTGCATTTGATGTTTTTGCATTTTCCTTTGTATACAAAAAAGTCCAAATATAATTCGTTTTCTATTACAGTTTTTACACAATGTTGGTGAAATTGTTTTGATTTTAATTTTAATGCTTCTAACATCATATTTGGATTTTTAACGATTAAAGCATCACCACTATTTACATATAGTACTTTGGCTGCTTTTTCGAGGAATTTAGTCAAATTTTCCTCTGAATCTAACTATTCTTCATTGCCATATTCAATGGCTAAATTTCTTAAGAGTTTTATCGAATCTATTAATTCTTCGATCATTCTTTTTTTTTGAAATTTTTTTTTATTTTGTTTTTTCAATTTTTTTTTTTTATTTTGTTTTTTCAATTTTTTTTAAGTTTTATTTTTTTTTATTTTTTTTTATTTTTTTTAACAAATGTAATTTTTTTTTATTTTTTTCAATTTTTTTTTTTTTTTAATTTTTAATTTTTTTTTTTTTTTTTAATTTTTTGTGTTGATTTGTGTTTTTTTTGTTTTTTTGATTTGGCCACTTGTTTTTATTTTCTAATTTCCCCATACCCCCTTCTATTAATTGCAACCAAATCAAGTTCTAATTTTTGTGTCCTTGTTAACTTTGTTTTTGCAACTTTTTTTGAAGGTATCACATTAACGATTTTTCCTATTGATGGTGATTTGGAAGGTGATTTAAATGGTGATTTAAAAGGTGAATTGGAAGGTGATTTAAATGGTGAATTGGAAGGTGAAATGGATGGTGATTTGGAAGGTGATTTAAATGGTGATTTGGAAGGTGATTTAAATGGTGATTTAAATGGTGAATTGGAAGGTGAAATGGATGGTGATTTGAGAGGTGATTTGGATGGTTTAGAATGTGATTTTAAAGGAGGTTTATTAACAATTGGTATCTTATGAGGACGGCCTCTGAGACGTTTAACAGTTGTTACTATACCACTACCAGATTGTGGTATAGTATACGATGGTATTATTTGCACTTGAGGTATTGGTGGTACTATTTCTTTTAAATTCATATCCTTTCTCAAACAATTCATTAAATTTGGCGCTGTTGGATTATTATTTAAAAATGGGAGTATTTCTTCTTGTTCCATTTCATTATTGAGTTTGTGTTGAAATGGATTATCGTTAATGATAGGTGGAATATTTGATGGATTGTTAAGAGCATCTTCCAAAACCCTAAATGGATCATTTTGTGTTACCAATTGATGCAAGTTGAAATTGGATAAATCCTTACCAAGATTTTTAATAAACTGAACCAGAAATTCAATAACTTTCCCATCATTATTTAAATAAAGACCAGAAGTAAAAGAATCAATATCTTTTTGTATGTTTGGCGATGTTCTAAAAATATCAACTGTTGATTGTTTATAAAGAACCAACTTGTTACCTCCTACAAAACCAGAGTATAAACCTTTTTTTTGAAGGCTATTGATTCCATCTTCCAAAAATTCAAGTTTATAAAGTTGTTTAGTGTCTTCCTGTATTACCTTATGAATTTTACACAAAATCAATATTTTCTATTAGAATTAAATATAAAATTTGTTAATTATTACTGTTTCATATATTATTAATCTTTATGTTTTAATTACTTACATTATTTTTTTTAATTTCTAGAAAGAGTACAGTATCACCAACTTTCAATCCCTTTGGTGGTTTTGAATTCCATTGATTTTGGTAACTTGTGAGATTTTCAAGAATAATAGCTGTTCTTTCTTCTTTTGAAACATCTGAAACACCAATTGATTGAGAGTCTTGTTCTGATTGAACATTAATAAACAAAGGAACAATACCAACAGCTTGAGATGGTTTCATTTTAATTGTTCTTGTTTTTGTATTATTGTAATCATACAAAGCTTGTTTTAATAGTTCAGAAAGAGACCTAGAAGTACCATCAAGAAAACTAAAATTTATTTATAAATGATTAATTAATAAACATATCGATAATTTATATTGTTCACAATATCATACTCTTGTTGTTTTAATTTTGAGATCCTCTCCTTGATAGTTCGATTCAATCTTTCTACCATACCTTGAGTTGTTGGTGTACGAGGAGCTCCATGTGCTGACTTGGAGCCTGGAAAAAGTTTTAGGAATTCTTTTTGGACTTTGTTTTTAAATTCACGTCCATTATCGCAGTGCCATACTTTCACAGGTTTGCCAAAGTACGTGAGAGCCAAAAAATTGTATATGGGAACTGTTCTCTTTGTTGTCAAACATCTAAAAAATAAATGATAATTAAAATAAAAAAAGAAAACTAATAAATTAATAAATAAAAAATAAATACCTTCCAGTAGCAAATTTTGTAAAAGAATCTATGCATAGAATAATGTAAACAACATCGGTGTCGTACGGTTGTACAGAGTCATATTGGATAAGATCATCTAGTTTAGTTAGTATCTTTTCATTATCATCATCGTATGTAACTTTTTCTTTATGTTCACCTTTAATTGATGTTAAATCATAAACCAATCTTGAGTATTCCTCGGTATCTACAATTGGAGCAAAATCCTTTGTTATACCTATTAATTTATTTAAATTATTAAAAGAGTTTTAATATAAAAGTTACAAAACATCATATAAAAATGATTGATACCAAACCTTTTATTCTATTTCGTTGGCAAATGTCACACGTATCTACTGCATCAGATACAAAAGAATACAATCCCATATTATAATATTTAGTCTTGTAGTTCCCATAGGTTGCATCTCTTCCTATATGACCTTTATGCATTTCTTCCCAGAGTGATACCATTCTATAATCATTAATTACTTCTAAACACACTTCTTTTGATATATTTCTATCTCCGCCACAATTCATGACTTTTTTTTCAATTCTAAATAATTTTTCTTTTCTGTTTCTGTTTTTTATTGGTCAGAATTTAAAAAATGATTGTGTTATTGTAAGGAAAAATATTTACTCATCATGTAAAAATTTATAATTTTTATGTTTAGTATTTTCAAAATTATTATCTTCAATAAATTTTAAATAATTTATAATTTCATTTATTTTATCTTGTTTCATTTTGGGAAAATGAAAATAAAAAAAAAAAAAAAAAAAAAAAAAAAAAGTTTTGTTGGGGAAAAAAAAAAAAAGTTTTGGCGCAAAAAAAAAAAAAAAAATAAAATAAAAAAAAAAAAAAATAAAATAAAAAAAAAAAAAAATAAAAAAACTTATATAGAACTAATAATCAAATAAAAGATAATAATTTAATAAACTTTATTTGTTTTTTGAAAAAAAAAAAATTTAGGGTCAGTGATTTTTTTTTTTCACTACGCTACTGTAGTGAAATTAAATAATAAAATTCACTACGCTACTGTAGTGAAATTTTATTGAAAATTCCCTACAACATTATTGGATATATCAAAATCAGTAAATCAATTGGGTGATAGTTGTGGTGGTAGTATTGGTATTTGTAGTGGTAGAGGTATTCATTCTTCTAATGGTCTTGTTAGCTTAATAAAAGGTATAACCTTTGGAATTGGTAGTAATGATTTTTTCGACTTTAAAAGAAATAAGAATTATGCAGATTTTGCAAAACACTTTGCTTCAAATCCACAAATTTACAATAGTGATAAATTAGATCACAATGAATTGTTTTTATTATTCACTACTGCTGTATCATCATCATCATCATCATTTTCATCTAAAATTCCAATTCACTTTGAAACATTAAGAAATTTATTAATTAATGCAAAAGCTTTTGGAAGAAAACCAATCATTGAAAGAACAAAACCAACACCCATACAATGCCATTATTCAAAAGAATATTTAAAATTTTTGGATTGGATGTATATAAATTATAATAATGGAATTGAAGATCAAGATCAATTCTTAGGTATGATTAAAGAAAGATATAAACACCATTTACTTATTACAATTGATAGATTAAATCTTAACAATAACAATTATTTTGATGGTAATGAAGAAGGAGATACAATTTATATTGAAAGATTAGGTTTCTTAACAAATGATGTCATACGTTTCACCCCATATTTATATGAAATTAATAATTTTAAATTTTTAAATTGGTTTTTAACAATCATTCAAAAACATCACAATTCTATGCCAACAACCGAACATCATATTTTATGTATTAAAGAAATGATTTACACATTTATGGAATATATTATATCAAATTCAAAATTAGAAATACTTGAATACATTCATCAAAATTTTCATTTCATTTTAAATAAAAAATCAAATGGTGGAATATTAAATATTAAAGATTTGAAATCTTTTTTAATTTCATCACTTAATAGAGGTTCAATTAAAATTTCTAAATTCCTTTTTCAATTCATTACCATCACTAAAAATGAATTTGAAAAAAATTTAAATGAAAAAACAAAATCTTATTTTAAAAATATGTTAGAATAAATAAAAATAAATAGTACTTTAAAAAAAAAAAAAAAAGGGAAGATTTATCATAGACTTTTATTATTTTTTTAATATTAAAATTTTATTATTTTTTTAAAAAAATACTGTAATATAATAATAAAAATAAACATTTTTTGAATAAAAAAAAAAAAAATAAAAAAATAAAAAAAATCAAATCGAATCAAATCAAATCAAATCAAATCAAATCAAATCAAATCAAATCGAATCAAATCAAATCAAACCAAACCAAATCAAACCAAATTAAATACAATTAAATCAATTTAAATTATCAAATTTTTTTTTTTTTTTTTTTTTTTTTTTTTTTTTTTTATTCACATTGGGATACCAGAGTTTCTTTTTAAATTTACTTCAATGATAAAAATGAATTTGAAAAATTAAACTTTTTAAATAAATTTAATTATAATAATATTATAAAAAAAAAACAAACAAGTTTTAATATTATTTAAAAAAAAAAAAAAAAATATTTTCACAAAAATAAACTTTTTTTTTCTTATTTATTTATTTCAACAAAATAATATACACTTCATATAAATGAAACCAGTAAAATTGTTATTAAGAAACATAGTATTTGAAATATTGCTTAAAAATTTTTGCATTCTTGTTTTTTGATTTTTAGTAACGGATATTAAATCATATACAACTAATAAAGAAACCTATTATAATATATTTAATTAAAAACAATTATAAGTTTTTTTTTTTTATTTATTTTTTTTATTTATTTATTTTTTTTTTTATTTATTTTTTTTTTTTTTTTTTTTTTCTTTAATTTTTTTTAAAAAGACATAAAAATAGTCAATGAAGATTTAAAATGAGATTCATAATCACAACAATAATAGTTTTTTAATATAATTTAAAGGTGGATAGTATTGTGGAAGAATAGATTTGGGTGGTGGTTGTATATTTGGTGAATATTGTGTGGCTACAATTGGTTTAACTTGAGACGAAAATGTTTGGTCATAGTGTGAATCAAATTTTTCAAGTGGAGGAGTATATGTTGTATTTATTTACATTGTTCGAGTAAATATTATTATTAATATTATTACTATTATTATTATTATTATTATAATTATTATTATTATTATTATTATTATTATTATTATTATTATTATTATTATTATTACTATTATTATCTTTTGGGTAAAAAAAAAATAAAAAAAAAAAAAAAAAAAAAAATTTTATTGTGCTTATTATTAAATTTAAATGATATAATATAATTTAATTATCTTTATATTTAATCCATGGATTTAAAATAAAGATAATTAAAATATGCAATTGATTTTATAAAACATAATACGAAAGTAATAAAAAGAAATTTGGTTATTTTTTATTTTTTTTGGCGATATTTTAGCTGACAACAATTTTGTTTTAAATAATTTTTTTTTTTTTTTTTTTTTTTTTTGAGTGGCATGGGACTTATGTCTGCCAAAATTACCATATTAATTTCAGCAGCCATATTAATTTTGGCATGGGACTAATGTCTGCCAAAATTACCGTATTAATTCCAGCAGTCATATTAATTTCAGCATGTACATAGCAGCCAAAATTAATATGGTAATTTTGGCATAGAAAAAAAAAAGTCAAAGTCATTTAATTAATAATCATCTCAAATATAAACAAAATTTTAGTACTAAAATTATTATTATTATTATTTTTATTATAATAATTATAATAATAAAAAAAAAAAAAAAAAAATTTTCATATTATTTTATTTATATCTTTTATTTATTTTTATCTTTTTATTTTTATTATTAATTTTATAATTTATTTTCATTTCTTTTTTTTTAGTTGATATATATTTTTTTATTATTCATTTATGTCCACAGCTCACAAAAAAAAAAATTAAAATAAAAAAAAATAAAATAAAAAAAAAAAAAAAAAATAATTTTTTTTTTTTAATTATTGGCTCTTCTACTAACTCTTTTGTTACTAACAGATGAAGTTTCGTTTGAAAATCTTTTGGTGAAAAAATCAGCATCAGATTGTAATTGATTAGCTCTTTTTTTACCCGTTTTGTTTTTGTTTGATTGAGTTGTGATTCCACCATTATTGGAAGTTGTTGCAGCTTCATGTGTTGATCTAACTTCGGTGGTAGAGTGCTCGATTGCTTTTTCAACTAGGTCATCTTTTGATTTTCTTTTGGTTATTTCGATATCCCTTTGCAATTTATTTTTACTTGAGAGTTTGGTGGCCTCTATTCTAGAAGTAGGCTCAGTATTGTAATAAGCTTTTATAATAGCAGAATGATTATCTGCTTTATAATGATTACTGATGTGCTGTTGACACTGGTTTTGATTAATCATATGAGAGACCATCTTCATCTTTGTTAAGCCTAACCTTCTCTATAATCTTCACTAAGTCTTTTGAATTTTTGGGTACCAATTTTTTCTTTTTATCTTTATCAATATAAAACACTTCTTTAATAGTTGCCGTACCATATTCTACATTCTCAACAACATACTGTTTATCCAAAATGTTTTTCCAATAGCTTATATTTGGTCCACTCAATTTGGTATTATGAAATTTATAATCTATTTTAAATTTTACATCTTCATCATATTTTTTCAAAAGTTTTTTTAATTTATTATTATTATTTTTTTCAATTTCTGTTGCAGATTATTTAATTTATTGTTTCACTGTAGACCATTTTTTGGAACGAAAACTTTAAAAAAATAAAAAAAAAAATACTTTTTAATTTTTTTAATTTTTTTTTTTATATTTTTTTTTTTTATATTTTTTTTTTTTATATTTTTTTTTTTTAAATTTTTTTTTTTTAATTTTTATTATTGGTATGGTAATTAAAAATCTTATTTTTACTATTTTTTGAAAGTTAAAAATAAAAAAAATAAAAAAATATGGAAGAATAAAAACAAAAATTAAAACAAAAACAAAAACAAAAACAAACAAAAACAAAAAAAAAATATTTTTGAGCTATTAATTTAACAAATTCACTAAATAATTTATTTTTATCGAATTTAAATATTAATGAATATAATTGTAATTTAAAAATATTATTTATAATTAAATTAAATATGAATTTTAATTGTTCGGCACTACTTAAATTAATTTTATAATGTCTAATTCATGTTAATGGTGATGAAACTATATTATCAAATAAATATTGATTAATTGAAATTGTTTCATAATAATATGATTTCAAGTTATTTTTACAATCATCAATGTATAAACAATGAAATCACTATCATATAAATATAAATGTTTAATTGATTTATTTTTAATAAATTTAAAAAAGTATTGATACTAAATAAACCATAACAATCAAATTCAATTCTTTCAATTGATGTATTTAATTCTGAAAATAATGGTTTAAATTAATTTGAAATGTTTTCTTTAGTTTCATTAATTTCCTTTATATTATACCTGGATCTTCTTCTTCACTATCATCACTTTCTTCCAAGATATCATAAATACTACCAGTTTCTCCATTACTCAAGGATGATATTTTAACATTTTTTAAAGATTTACTTGAAATCAATGAATTGATCATTTTTTTTAATTCTGATTTCATATTCTTGAATATTAATTGGGCAAAGTCTAACTCTTTTCCTTCTGATACACCAAATAATATATTATTTAATTCAATAGGAAATTTAATTGAATGTAAATTTTAAAATTGACCAATTTTCATTTGATTTCCTGGTTCGGCAATTTGAGCTATATTCAATCTATTTTTAATTTTAATTGATTCAATATGTTGACCTGCCATATCTGGGTTAAACATTGGAGTTAGATTTACATGTGTTGGGGAACCACAAGCTACATCAGATCCATCATAAATTAAATTTTTACATTTATAAAATTTTAATATTTTTAATGTATTTTTATCATGTATCATTTCAGAATTAAAACCAAATATTAATAAATTATTAAATTGAAATCCTTTTTTATATAGAATTATTAAAAAAAATAAAAAATAAAAAATAAAAAATAAAAAAAAATAAAAAAATAAAATTAAAAAATAAAATTAAAAAATAAAATAAATTAATGAATGTTTTATTTTATTTTACATATAACAATAAATTTTTTTTTTATTTTTTTTTTTAATTAGTCAAAGGCTTTTAAAAAAAAAAAAAAAAAATTAAATAAAAAATTTGATTAATAACTATATGTTGATGAAGCTCCTGCAGAAGAAATAATTAATATTAAAAACAAAACCATGGAAATAATAAACAAAACAATTGAAGCAGTGGCTAGAGTTTTTGCATTCTTGTTTTTTGATTTTAAGTATCTGATATTAATTAACCATATACAAGAAAAAAAGAAACCTTTTATAAATGTATTAAATTATAATAATAATTAGTAGTTTTTTTTTTTTTTTTTTTTTTATAAAAGACATACCAATAATAAAAATAATTAATGAAGAATTAAAATGAGACTCATCATCATCAGCACTAATAGTTTTATTTACATTTGGAGGTGGATAGTATTGTGGAGATTGAAGAACAATTTTTGGTGGTTGCGTTTCTAATGAATATTGTGCGGCTATAATAGGTTTGATTTGTGGTGAAAATGTTTGGTCATAGTGTGAATCTAATTTTTTTTCAATTTGAGGAGTATATGTTGTATTTACATTGTTAAAGTAAATATTATCATTAATATTATTATTTAAATTTTGGTTATGAGATGAAGAATTTTCTTCATTTAATTGAATATAATCTGTTCCCATTTTAATTGATTAAGCAGGAAATTAAAATTTAAAATTTAAATAAAAATTTTAGATTGGAAAATTAAAAAAACAACGTAGCACTTTTTTTCTAGTAGTCTAGAAAAAAAAAAAAAAAAGAAAAAAAAATTTAAATTAAAAACAATTTTTTTTTAAAAAGACAAATTTGCAGGTTCTTTGATTTTTGAGAAAAAAAATTTTATTCAATCAGTTCCTTAATAAAAAAAAAAAAAAAAAAAATTAATTAATTTTTTTAATTTTTTTTAATTTTTTTTATTTTATGGCGATAATAAGAATGACGATTCAAAAAATTAGAAATTTTTTTTTTTTTTAAGAAAAAATGATTGATGGGAATGAAACATTTAAAAAAAAAAAAAAAACGAAAGATAGTTTTTTTTTTTTTTTTTAATTTTTTTTTGGCTGATATTTTGTTTTCCAAGAATATTGTAATAAAGATACGATTTTTAAAAGTTGATAAATTAATAAAAAAAAAAAAAATGGATAGAGATAAAAATAATAATAATAAAATTAATAATAATTTTTTGAAAAATAAAAATGAAACTTTTATCGAAGAAAACAATGAATAGAAAAAAGGATTTGTAATCAAATAAAGAGATTTAAATAAATTTTATAATATGCCAACAACTAATTAAAAATATCATTGTTGTAAAAATAAATAAATAAATAAATATATAAAAAATAATAATGAGATTAATAAAAGTTTTTTTTTTTAATTTTTTTTTTTAATGATTAATTTATTTTAAGAAGATTAATTTTTTTAATGATTAGTTTATTTTAAGAAGAACTTTTTTTTTTCTAATTTATTTTTTAATTAAAAAAAAAAGGATTTTATGAAGCTGAAATAATTATAAAGAAACCCAAAATTATGGAAATTACAAACAAAACAATTGAAGCAGTGGCCAAAGCTTTTGCATTCTTGTTATTTGATTTTAAGTAACGGATGTTAATTAACCATATACAACTAACAAAGAAACCTTTTCATAAACATATAAAATAAAAATAATTACTATTATTAGTTTTTTCTTTTTTCTTTTTTATTTATTTTTTTTTTTATAAAAGACATACCAAGAATAAAAATAATCAATGAAGAATTAAAATGAGATTCATCATCATCAACACTAATAGTTATAATAGCATTTGGAGGTGGATAGTATTGTGGAGATTGAAGAACAATTTTTGGTGGTTGTTGTATTTCTTGTGAATATTGTGTGACTACAATTGGTATACCTTGGGATGAAAATGTTTGGTGATGGTGTGAATCTAATTTTTCAATTTGAGGAGTATATGTTGTATTTACATTGTTTAAGTAAATATTATCATTTCTATTATTATTATTATTATTATTATTTAAATTTTGGTTGTGGAATGAAGAATTTTCTTCATTCAATTGAATATAATCAGTTCCCATTTTTTATTGAATTTGGTGAGTAAATAAAATTAAAAAATTAAATAGAAACTTTTACAAATTAAAAAAAAAAAACAAATTTAAAAAAAAAAAAAAAAAAAATTAAATTAAAAAACAATTTTTTTAAAAAGGCAGTTCTTTGGTTTTTGAGAAATTCTGATCGATTTATTTATTAGAATAACACAGGTTGGTGGTAACACAAAAAATTGAAAATTTTTTTTTTTTTTTTTTTTAATCGATTTATAAAATATGGGTGTATTTTTCTTGAGAGATTATCATCATTAATTCATTATGTGTTAACCGACTCACTCCATTTTCATATGAAATTAATTTTTTTAATTTTTAAATTGGTTTTTGACAAAGATTAAAAATATTCTTTTTTCATTCAAAGGTTTTTTTTTTTTTTTTGATATAAATAAACTATTGTAGTATAAAATTAGTATGTTATTTTTATTTATTTATTTTAGGTTTTTTAGTTTTTGTGAATTTAAAATGGTATGTTATTTTAGATTAGGTAATTAATAATTAATTGGTGGTGTAATTGTTGGAATTGGTTCATTTGTGTTTATGCTCCATTCTTTTTTAAATTTTTTGATGGTTTCGGACCATTGGGTTTCTTTTTGAGTTTTTATGAGGTTGTTTTTAATTGAGTATTGGTTAAAGTTTGATAATGTTCTTGAATATTCCAATCTTATTAGCTTGTGCCATTTTGATTTTAATATATCATAATCTAGTGTTGTGTTGTTTATTTGGTTGTTCCAATTATCAATTGATTGAGTTATATTGATGTCAAATAATGATTTGAATAACCATATCCATATTTGGTGAATAACTAATGAGATTATGTTCCAATATGCATGTGTTCTGACTAGATCAAGATTTGTGTTTATATAATTCCAGTTGAACCTGTATTTTTTATATTGTGCGTTTTCTGCAAAATGAAAATTAATATTGATAGTTGGATCTGGTTTAAATGCTTTGTTGTTTGTTTGTGGTTTATAAATGAGTGTGTATAATTTTGTTGTTTGGTTTTTTGTTAGTGACCAGTTTTTGTTTCCATTGCAATTTTTATATATAAAATATTTTAATTTGTCGTGGTTTATGAAGTAGATTGTGTGCTGACAATTGAAAAACAAATGACCATAGGGATCATTATTCATTTCATTGTTGCAAATGGGGCAAACTTTGTTGAGTAGATGATTAATCGGAAGACATCTAGCATGGAATCTTTGCATTGTATCACGGCCTTTTGGATCTTTTAGCTTTTGAATTTTGACAAATAGTTGGTCGTATGTGTATTTCCATAATAGTTGTATTGATTGTTGGTGCGAAGTAAGAAGTAGATCTGAATATTTCTTTCCAATATAGTCTTTTGATTTACATTGATGATTGTTGAGTATTGTCGAGTAGATTTCTTTGAGTGTTGGTGGTAGTGAAATATTATTTGTTGTTAATGTTTGAGAGGTTTGGTTTTTTATTAATATTGGTTAAAGGGTTTGAACTTTATCTTTTAGATGTCCAATTTGAGTTGCATAGTTTTCCCATTCTTTTTTTATTTTTATAAGGTATGGAGAAGAGATTGATTTGTTAATAATTTGATCCATCCAACTTATCATGTATATTGAATTGTTTGCAGATTTATGCATTTGTAAAAATCTGTTGTATATCCAAATCTTTTGAGCAACTTGTCGTAATTGTATATTCCACATACCCCAACCACCTTCTTTTAATGGTTTTAATGATCTATCATAACACATCAAAGGTATTTTTGCACGTGAATGGATGGTTGATGTGTTATTTTCAATGGAATTGGTATTGAGAGTTGGTGATTCAGAATTTGCGGGAGAATTCATAAACCATGAGATTAATTTATTAATTTGAATTTCTTCATCTTTTGTAAATTCTTCAAGGTATGATAAATATGTTATTGGTGATAGTGAGTAGGTGTTTATGATGGTTGTTTTTGTTTTTAATGTTGTGCCACTAGTTTTCCATAGTACTAATGATTTGATCAGTGTTTTCATTGTTTCTGGTAATTTCCTATGTAAACCATTATGATTAAAGAAATAGCCAATGAACTCTTTCTGATTGATCTTTTTTGGTTATTGGAATTCTTTTTGATTGTGGAATGTTGTTTATTATGTGTTTATCAGTGATTTTGTGGTGGTTGATTTCTATTATTGCACTTTTGTCAAAATTTAATGATGATGATGTTGAAGCGCAGAAATTATTTGAAATGTTTGATTGATTGTTGTTGTTGTTCGTAGGTGATGTTGTATGTTGTAGAGTCGTCTGCAAATTGGGTAAATTTAATTTTAATTTGTGGTAATCCAATTATTGTATTGTCTGCATTTATTGTTCTTGCTAATATTTCAATTACAATTACAAATAGAGTGGCTGAGATTGGGTCACCTTGTTTTACACCTCTTTTAATATCGAATTTTCTGGTCGTTTTACCATTAATTGAAATTTTTGCTTGTGGAGTCAGATAATAGCTTGTGGATTAAATTTATTAATTTTATTGGTATACCAATATGAATTAATGTTCTTTTAATACTATCGTGAGAGATAGAATCAAATGCTTTGAAGAAGTCAAATAGTGTGATGATACCAGGGAGGTTTTTAGATTTGAGGTAGTTGATTAATTCATTGATGTTGATGATGTTGTCTATGATGAATCTGTGGGGTACGAAACCAGTTTGGTTGATGTTGATGATCTGACTACAGTGAGAATTGGTTTAACTTGGTTTAAATGATTAATGTAGAATGCATTTGTAACGTGCATTCTACATAAACATAAGAAAAGATGGATATTATCACCTGGTACTGCAAATGACCATGAAGCAATCAATATTATCAATCATTTAATAACTAATCACAATAACACATCAATCAATCAATTCCCAAACTGGTCAAAAGTAAAATCAAAAATTATTAAAACTCTAAAAAACTATCAATATAACAAAGACAAACAAACTCAACGTGCAAAACAAATACTATTAGAAAAAGCAGCAAAATTCAAACATCTTGAAGAACAATGCATCGCTGAATACAACATTATATGTAACAAAAACAAATTACATCAAAACCACACAAACATATTAAAAAACATATAAATGGAGAAATACCTAGCAAGTATCTATCAGCAATACTAAACAAAAGATCAAAAGATGCAAAAATTGCATCAATCTAATATGGTAACATCATTACATCCGACCCCGACCAAATTGAAAATGCGTTTGTTGAATTCTACACAAATCTATATAGCTTACAAATATGTTGTCCAATTACTCACCAGCTCATGCTAAACACATGGCCCATCATAAAAAATGAATATTGGAATGGTTTAGACTCACCATTTATACAAGATGAAGTTGAAGCTGCAATTAAAACCTGTAACCCCAACAAATCACCCGATACAGTTGAAATCTCCTGCGATAATAGATACATGTTGGGATTGGTTTGGTATTGGGTTTGTTGAGTGGTTGTGGAGAAGTGTTTGTAGTGAAGTTGCATATGAATTCTTTTTGATGGTATTATTTGATGCTGGTGCGTAAATTCCAAGAATACCAATTGGTAATTGATTTGGAAATATAACGTTTGCTAAAATAACTCTACCATCAATTGTTGATATGTGTTTGAGTTTGAGTGTGTTTGGGTTATGGTTAATGATGATTACACCATTTCCTCGTTTGGTGACAGAGATGATGTGATCGGGAAAATCATGTTTAAGTTGCTTTTTTTTTTTTTTTTTTTTTTTTTTTTTTTTTTTTTTTTTTTTTTTTTTTTTTTTTTTTTTTTTTTTTTTTAATATTGGATTAACAAGATTGATATATGTCCATCTGTGTTAATACGAGTTTTATTTAATATTTATTTAAAGGCTTATCGTTTAAGCTGAAGGGTTATTTTAATCATATGAATTGATCAAAAGATATAATATTTGGGAGAGATGATTCTGGAATACAATAGTAATTAGCTGTTGTTTTTCTTAGCTTGATCGTTGAAGTGAGAAGGATCTTAGGATCTTTGAAGTTATTATGGTCTTTTGCAGATAAGTTTTTCAGATCTTTTGCTTTTTTGATGTATTCTAGAGTGGCCAATTTGTGCCATTTCTTTAGAAGGGAGCTGTATGATAGTGATTCATCTGTTAAAGGATCTTTACTGTATATTTGATTGCAAATTCAAATTCAAATGTTGTGGAGGATAAGGGCCATTAAGTTTCTATATGCGAATGATCTGGTTAGATCATAGTCTATTGCTTTATATTTTCATTCAAAGTATTCTTTGTGGAATCTGTGGTTGGCGTAATCTGCATTCACTTCTTGATCTTTTTTGGCTGTCGGTGATAATTTTGGAGTTATTCTATTAATGAAATTGTTATTTTGCCTAATTCTTGTATGGTGCCAGTTTTTACCTTTGCCTGTGGTAATATAGATGAAATTTTTGAGTTTATTTATTTTTATGAATTGTTTTGTTTTCTTACATGAGAAGAACAGGTGGCCGTATGGGTCTTTGCTCATATCTTCTTTGCAGAGTGGGCATTGTTTGTTGTGAAGGTAGTTTATTGGAAGGCATCTGGCATGGAATCTAAATATTGTGTCTCTTGTTTTAGGGTCTTTTATCTTCAGTATGTTGTTGAAGAGTTGATTATAGCTGTAGCCTCTTAAGTTTAGAGATGATTGGAATTCCGTTTTAGGGATGGTTGGATTTTGGTCTTGAATTGTTGTATACCATTCTGCCAGTGAAAGTGGTTGTCCATTTTCGTTTTTTATGGATGTGAGATTATTGTTGAAGATTGCTTTTGTGATTCTTATTTTGTTCCATTCGTCTAAGTTTTCTTTTAGGTATCTGGATGTGAATTTGTTTTTTTGGATCTGATATTCCCAGCTTTTGTCATAGCTAAAAGTAGGGGGCTGGAACATTTGGAATATAGAATTGAGACAACTGGCGCAGAAACTTTGGATCATAAACCAGTTCATCCTAGCACTAGAAACCAAACAAACAAACTCATCTCATCACAGAATAACTTGAAATCCACTAGCATTTTTGTTGTTTGGTGCCGATAAAAACCATTCGACTAATTTATTGATTTGGTTTAATTCCTCTTCCTTAAAGTTCTCTACATATGAATAGTAGGTTAATTTAGAGAGTGCGAATGCTTTGAGGATGTTGGTTTTGGTTTTGATTGTTGAGTCAGTGGTTTTCCATAGTACTAAGGATGATCTTATTGTGTTTAATATTTCTGGCATTTTTCTTGTTATCCCTTTACCTGTGAAGAAGTATCCCAAGTATCTTTCTGGATTTGTAGATATTGGAATTCTTTGGTTGGTATTGTCTGGGTTGCCTATAAGAATTGATGAAGATTTGTCGATGTTTAGTTTTGAGGAAGTGGCTTTGCAAAATGAATTGAAGTGTTGTAGTACTAATTCAAGTTGTTGAGAGTCTGGGACCATTGAAGCCGAGTCGTCTGCAAAGCTTTGGAATTTCTCTCTGTGGTTGCTGTTGTTTAGAGGAAGGCCAGTAATTCGATCATCTTGTAAAATTTTTCTAGCTAAAGCCTCTATTACAAGGACGAACAGTGTGGGTGATAGTGGATCTCCTTGTTTAACTCCTCTTTTGATCTCAAAGGGTATAGTAGTTCTACCATTAATTTCAATTCTTGCTTCAGATTTGGTGAGTAGATTCATTATCAGGTTGATTATATTGGTTGGAATGTTGATGTGTTGTAGTGATCTAAGTATTGAACCGTGTGAGATCGAGTCAAAAGCTTTTTCGAAATCATATAGTGTAATTATTCCGTTAATTCTTTTATCATTACAATAGTTGATTAATTCGTTCATTGATATGATATTATCTATAATGAATCTGCCTGGTACGAAACCTTTTTGATTGTGGTTGATCACTTTCGTTAGTATTGGGATTATTCTATTGTTTATTAGCTTTGAGTGGATTTTATATATACAGTTAGCCAGTGTAATTGGTCTTCTGTTTTTGATTAGTTCGGGGTCTCCCTTTTTAGGTATCGTGATAATGAGGCCTTCTTTGTAATTTTTGCTAATTAGATGAGGATTTCTTAGAGTGTCGTTGAATGCTGAGGCCAGTATTGGAGCTAGTTTTTCTTTGTGTGTTATGTAGAATAAGTTTGGAATTCCATCTGGACCTGGAGATTTGTGTGGGTTCAGTTGTTTTATTACTTCTAGGATTTCTTGTGAGGTGAATTCATTTTCAAGGTTGTCCCATGTTGAGTCCCTGGTCACTGTCCAATTTTCCAACATTTCGTAATGAGATAGTGGGTCATCTTCTTTGTAGTCATAAAGATTTGAGTAATATTTTACGTATTCTTCTTCGATCAATTCCTGTTTGTTAATTGTTCTACCTTGTGCATCTTTTACTGCGTTGATGGTGAAATCATTGTGTCTTTTCTTGATTCTCGCGGAGATGTACTTGAGTGAGGTTTCTTCGCAATAGTTGTTCAATTCTTGTTTAAGTTGTTCTTCTCTTTTTTTAGATTCATTTATTGCTGAAAGGGTTGCGAAGGCTTGGTCTTTAAATTCTGTCTCTAGTAGGGAGATTAGATTTTTGATGTTTGCCTTATTGTTGTAGTCGTTTTGTTTTTGAAATTCGGTGTATAGTTGTTTTATTTTGTTTAGTAAGCTGTTGAGTTGAGAGAAGGAAATAGAGTTATGGTTGGATGACAGCTCCCTTGAATAATCGTTAAGTAGGAAGTCTATTTTCTTAAGCATTATGCTTGAGAGGATTGAGGATTTTTTTAATCTCCATCTGCGCTTGTTCATCTGTATGTTGGGTAGAGTGAAAGTGGTTGATAGGAAGTTGTGATCTGATAGAGGTATGTCGTTAATTTTTGGGGGGATTAGGTTCCTTAAGTATAATTGGCTGTAGTTGATTAAGCTATTGTTAAGGTATATTCTGTCTAGTCTCCTTTCCAAGATTCTTGTGAGGTTATTGTTTGTGTTGTGTATCGTTCTTGAGAAGGTGGGTCTTTTATTTAGTTGGTCCATATCCATTAGGTTATTTGAAATTCTGATGGCTTCGATTACTGTGGCCATCTCATCTGGGGATTGTGTTGTCAGGTTGCCTTGGTCATCATTTGATGTGTGATTGTCATTGAAGTCTAAACAGTTGAAGTCGCCTGCTATGATGTCGATGTTTTTATTAGGGTTAGACGTTAGGTTGTGGTATTGGTTGTTGAAGTGTTTATTTAGTGTTGATGCTAGTGTTTTTCTTTTATCAGGTTGGGCCGGGGCGTATATGGCCAAGATTCTCGTTGTGGTATCTTTTATTAGAATGTCTGATATTATTAGTCTACCTTCTATTATGAATATTGGTGAGAGTTTTATGTTTTGGTTGTTGTGGTTTAGTATTCCTATTCCGTTGCCTCTGTTGGTTGCGCTAATGATGGAGCCAGGAAATAGCTGGTGTGCTTGTGTTGCGTCGGCGTTGAGTTCATTGACTATGGTTAGTGCCAATGAGTTTGGGGGGGATTGGGATTTGATAAAGTCTGTTTTGTTTTTGAAGGAGGTGTCAGTACCCCAACCTCTGACATTCCATTGGTTGATTTTGATTACTACCATTATGAGATGATATCGATCTCCTCTTGGGAGTCGTATAGCTGCGGTTTGGATGGTGAAGGGTAGATACTCTCTATGAAGCTCTCAATGATTCCTTTCCTTTCTTTATTGACAGGTGTCTTAGGGGTGGATGGGATGTAAGGGTTGCTTCTGTTTATTGTTGGTGAGAGTTGGGTGACCTCGTTGTTTGAGTGGATTTCCTCGTTCTTGCGTTTATGTGATGGAGGGATGTTTGGTGTCTTCTCTCTGTTTTCCGAGGATGAATGGATGTTAGTGCTCGTTTTGTTGGTATTGTCTTTTTGGATGGCGTTGGATGTTGTGGTAGTGGTTGTGGTGGGTTTGACAGATTGAGATTCTGCTTGGTTTTTGGGGGGAAGAGGTTGAGAGGACTTTTTTGATTGGGCTTTTTTCTCTTGGGTTGATTGTTTATCAGACTGATTGTTTGCTGGGTCATTTGTTTGTTGTTGTGGTTTTGGTTGAGAGGATTTGATTGCTATCCTGTTTTGGGTGTTGGGAGGATCATCTGTCATCTCATCTTCTAATGGTTCTTCCGTGTTGTTTGACTCTACTTTCTTATTTTTCTTTTGTGAGGAGTAGGTTTTGGTGGCCGTTCTGATGGTAAAGTTGGCGATTTCTGTATTGTGTTGGCCAGATTTCATTTGATCGCCTATTTTGCATTCTATTAGACCGAATACTAGGAGGTGGTAGGTGGAGTATGTAGTATGGTATATTGCATAGGGTATTTCTTCTGCAAAGGCAGTTTTGATGAGGGCGTCCACTATTCCTGCCTTTTCTTTTGGAATTCTTACTCTTCCTGTGAGGACGTGGTAGTCTCTACTGGAGGTGATGAAAGTTCCCAATTTGCTTCTATCTCTAATGATATTTAGGAGAGATTGTCGTTTTTAATCATCAGGTGTATCATTTTTCTAGTTCCTTTGCCTATGTATATCTTGTCGATTGGGATATCGTAGTTTGAGAGTGTTTTTCTCATTTCTTCTAACCCCATGAGATCCATTTTGGGGAATTCGAGTGTAATTGGGTAGAATCCGTTGTTTTTCTCGTAGGTTGAGAGCGCAGTCATGTTCAATATGGTCTCGCAGTATTTGGAGATGTCTTTGAGGCCTATTGATAATTTGGGGTAGGTCTCCTTTATCTCTGCTGTTTTTGTGGAGAATTCCTTAATGAAGTTCTCTGATGCCTCGTCCATATGGGGGGCCATTTTAGCCGCGTCTGCGTAGGAATTCATCTCGATGGGATTCCTTTGAATCGGCGATTTGGTAAGTTAGATCTGTAGATCGTGGTGGATTGGTGATTTTTTTTGAAAGATTGGTTAAAATTGACCGAGATTAAGGATAGAAAAGGATGAATTACTTTTCACGTGTATCTTGTATCCTCTTGATCGCGGTACGGTTTTTTTTTCTCTTTTTATTGAAGTAACATTTTTCACGTGTATCTTGTATCCTCTTGATCGCGGTACGGTTTTTTTTTTAAGTTTGTTTTTTTTTTTTTTTTTTTTTTTTTTTTTTTCAGCAACTTAAAAAGTATTCAGAGCGGGAATCGAACCCACGACCTAATCCGTGTTAAGGATTCGTGATAACCGACTACACCATCCGAACTAATCTATAAAAATTATTTTTAAACCGTTGTAATAAAGCTTGTTAGCTTTATAAATATATATAATTAATAATTATATAATTGAATAATACTTTGTTATCTTTATTTAATATTAATTTATATTTATAATATTCAATATTGTTTATAAAATTATTCTTTAGTATTTATATTATTTATAATGAGTTGACAGTATTATTATTATTATTATTATTATATTATTTAAATGTGTGTCAACTATAATTAGTAATGTAATATGCATATTTAATATCTATTAATTTTATAGAGTAACTTTATTACATATCCCCCCCTTTTAGTTGAAAAAAATTTTTCAATCTTTTAATATAAAACACATCATGATTTTTAATATTATCCAATACTAATTTGAATTTTAAATCGCTAACTCTCTCATGTACTTTGAAAAGACCTTCCCAAGATTTATTGAGCTTTACTGGACCAACAGTGGATTGTAAATAGACATAATCTCCTACTTGAATATTTGAACGAGAAACTTTTTTATTAATTTGTGATAATTGGTCTTTACCAAGATTATCCTTAATGAGACAAGGACGTTTGAGGTTATTATTTACAATTTGGGCGAAATTATGAGCAAAATCTAATCTTGATAAATTTGTACATGGATTTCTTATTAATGGTTGAATTGAGGTTATTTGTGATTTAATTATTGAATTCTCTGTTTGATTTAATGATATTGATTTTAATGGTAAATTTGATGTTATTGGTGAATCTATTGGTTCTTGGAATAAGAATTCTGGAATATCGTAATCTATTGGTAGTTGTTCTTCAATAGTTGGATACGATTTGATTGATAGTATATGATGAGAATTAAAATTTTCAATTAAATGATCAGTATCTGTTAATAATTCTGATTTTGATGATTTATTATTATTATTATTATTATTATTATTTGAATAATCAGATACTGTTTTAAATATAGTTTGTATACATGGTTGGGTTTCTTTAGATATTAATTTGGTACCAACATTGAATTCAAGATTCTTAATGATCATTTCTTTAAAATCAATGACTAAATTTAATCCAATTATTGTATCAATGCCAAATATACAATCAATTGATGTATCATTATCTTTAACAACATTAACTTTAACTCTAGCGAATGCTTTACCTAATTTAATTGTTGTGTTACTTATTCCAATGATTTTGATTTCATTATTTGATGCTGATTTAACAGAATATTGTTTATTTTCAATCTTTAATTTTAACTTTTTAGCAATACTTTCCCAAACAATAGTAAGTGATGAACCAGTATCAATCAAACCTCTAACATTTTTATTATTTATTAATAAAGCTGCATTCATACTATCTATTCCAATTGAATTAATTGTACTATTATTAACCATTGTAATTGCATTAGTGCTATGATTATTATATGATTGTTTATTCTCATTATAATTATTCTTTTTATCTTTAGACCAACACTCTTGAATTACATGACCTTTCTTTTTGCAATATTTACAAAATTTTGTGATTGAATTTACTTGATTTTGTGGTGCTTTATAAGGGGATGATTGTGGTGACATTTGTGGTGATCGATTATAATATTGATTTTTAAAAATTGGTGTTGAAATTTCTTCAGATTCAATTGATTGTTGTTCGTTTTGAGATGTAACATATTGAGGGGATGTTGCAGAATAACCAGAACCCGAACCTAGATATCTTTGATTACCAAATTCTTGCAACGTCTTTGCAACTAATTGACCAGTGTACATTGATCTACCTTTGATACGAATTGAACCATCTTCACAAGACTTTGCAATATCTATTGCTCTTTTTAATGATTTTGGTGCACATTTTGTAATTTCAATACCCAATTCAGTACCAACAGCTGAATAAAACAATTGTATTTTAAACTTTTCTGAAATATCAACTGCTGAACATTTTGATAGAAATTTACCAATTAATATATCTAATGTATTGTATTTATATTCTCCCAACTTTGTTAATTCTGTTAAATCATCACTATCACCAATATCAAAAGCATCTTTAAGATCTTCAATTATCTCCATTGCTGTTAAGTCTGTATCCAATGTTGCGGCATATTCCAATGCATTGTTTCTTAGTTTTCTAATAATATCAGCTTTCGATATTTCCTCGCCATGAATTAGTAAGAGTAAGTGTTTGAATTTACGAAATGATAAACCTTTTCCATCACCCGAAAAAATTACGTTTTCATTATTACTCATTTTTTTTTTTTTTTTTTTTTTTTTTTTAAATTTTTTCTTTTTTTTTTTTTTTTTTTTTTTTTTAAGATTTTATTAAATTAAATTTAATCTAATGTAAAATTTTAATTGATTGAATAATTTGATAACTTTATATTTATAGTATATTTTTTTTTTTTTTTTTTGAAAGACGATGTCGCCAAATGTAATAAAGCTTGTTAGCTTTATAAATATATATAATTAATAATTATATAATTGAATAATACTTTGTTATCTTTATTTAATATTAATTTATATTTATAATATTCAATATTGTTTATAAAATTATTCTTTAGTATTTATATTATTTATAATGAGTTGACAGTATTATTATTATTATTATTATTATATTATTTAAATGTGTGTCAACTATAATTAGTAATGTAATATGCATATTTAATATCTATTAATTTTATAGAGTAACTTTATTACACCGTAATAATTATTAAAAATAGTTTAAAAGAATCATCCAAGTTGGCACTTTTTTGTAATTACAAAAATTATATATGGGGACTCATATAAAATAATATGAACAATTTTGAAAAGTGCACTTAGATAGTTTTTATAATAACTAAATTTTTTTTTTTTTTTTTTGAGATATTTCATTATTTCCGAAATAATTTTTAAAATAAATTTTTTTTTTTTTTTTTCTTTTTTAAAAAAAAAACAATGGATAGAGATAAAAATTATAATGAAAAAATTAATTTTTTTAGAAAATAAAGACGAAACTAATATTGAAGAAAATAATGAATTAGAAAAAAAGGATTTAAAATCAATTAAAGAGATTGCAAAATTATATGGTGTATCAACAAGCAAATTAAATAAATCAGAAATCATTGAAAAGATTAAATCAATGTTTAAAAGAAAAAGAGAATATGAAGAAGAACAAAAACAAAAAGAAAATGTCAATTCATTTAATAAAATTATTAAATTAACAATTACAGATAATATTGAACTTACTGAAATACTATTTTGGAAATTATTTAGAAATAAAATAATTTATAAAACCATATTCTCATTTATGGATAAACGAATCTCATTAACATATGATTCAATGTCGTCAATAAAGAATCTTATAGTCCATAATCAATTTGGTATATTAAAAGAAAAAGTTTATAGAAATTGTAGATATTTATATTTCAATCCAATTAGTTTTAATCCTAAAAATTATAAAATACATCCAACATTATTATTTGTTAAATTATTTTCAAATATTAAAGATGATGATTATAGATTCTATAGAAACTTTTTAAATAGTGATAATTGTTATTATAATTCATATTCAACTATATCAACAGCATTAATTTTATCAAAGAAATTTGAAATTTATAAATTATATATAAATGAATTCAGTTATAAACCAACAAAAACAGATCTTATTTATTCAATTGCAGTTGGTTCAAATAAATTCATTAAATATATATTAGAATTAAATCCTTCATCATCATCATCATCACCTTCAATTGTAGAATCAGTTGGATCAGATTATAAAAATTTCATTATCAATGATAGAAGCTTAAATTATTATCCAATTGAAAAAGATACTATATTTAAAGGACTACTATATTTTTTAAATACCATTGGAGATAATGAGAATGATAATAATTGTAAAGATAAAACAACAACAAAAATAACTGAAAAAAGCGGTAGTGTTGGTAGTGTTGGTAGTGTTGGTAGTGTTGGTAGTAATAGTGGTTATGAAAAATATGGTCATCAAATAACAATAGAAACCCTTATTAATTTCATTAAACTTAGACATAGTAAAGGTTATGAAATTAATGAAAGATCAACATTTAAACAATTAATCACAATTTGTAAATTAATATTAATATTACAGAAATCAGAAGAAGATGATTCAATTAAAACATTAGAACCACCAGCTCCAACAAGTATTCAAGAAATTGATAATTTTATTATTGAAAAAATAGATAAACAAACATTAAAATCAAAATTAGATAATCCAATTAATTATTATAATAATAATAATGAAATTAAAAGTTTTATAAAAAAGTTATTAAATTTATATTATTCAACATTTAATTATATACCAAAGATTTTATATTTCTGTTATTATTATGGTAGTGATGATTGTGATAATTTATATTCAAGTTGCAATGATATTAACGCGAATACAGAGTTATGTCGTGTTGCCTTTAGATTTGGTAATTTTGAATTATTAGAATCTGTAAAATATATAGAATGCCACCAATTATTACCAAACCCTAGTTTTTATGACCATGATAATATTCTTTTTCAAAATCACCAATATATAGAGGATTTTGTAATTTTCTCAAATTGTTTTGACCAAGAAAAAAAGATTAAATTCATAGATGAATTAATTAAAAGAAATACCAAAAATGAAGAATTAAATTTTCAAAACCATTTCTTTCATATGCTTGTAATTCATGATGATATTGAATTATTAAAATACTTTTCAAATAAAGTTGGTACAACTGCATTTAATTTTCATTCATATCGTTTTGAATTGAATGAAAAATTAACACCAACTTATTTTATAGAATCAATTGATATGTTAGATTATTTATTTTATAATCATAGAGATTATTTCATAGATATACAATTTCCAAATAAGTACAGTACATTTTTTAAAAGTTTACAATTTTTACAACACTTTGAATCATTATTAATTCAATATAAATCAAACAACCCATCAATCAATGAAAAGGATCCAATTAGTTTTATTAGATCTTCTTTAAACTTTAAAACAAACAAGAATTATCTTGATTTTGCAAATCACTTTGCAACAAACTCTATATACCATAATGATACACTAGAATATCTTGACTTGTTATCCACACTAACAAGTGATCAATCATCATATAAAATATCAATCAACTCTGAATCATTAAAAAATTTATTTACTTTATCACAACAACAACAACAACAACCACATAATAATAATAATAATAATAATAATAATAATAATAATAATAATAATAATAATAATAATAATAATAATAATAATAATAATAATAATAATAATAATAATAATAATAATAATGGAACGAACCAACAGCAACAACACCAAAATGATACAAGTCAAAATACAATTGAGGCACCTAATCCTTATTCTATGAGGTTTTTAAAATTAGTAGATTGGGTATTTATAAACTATCATCATGAATTAGAAAAAGATGGTAAATTATATTATAATAAAGATCAATATTATCATTTTCTTTTTGCAACCGATAGATATGATTTAGATAGCAACAATGACACTAACAACAATACTATCAATAGCTATTACGATATAAAAAAAAAAATTTGTTTTGGTAGATTACTATCATTAATTAATCATGTTAACGAATTTACTCCATATTTATATGAAGTTAATAATTTTAAATTTTTAAATTGGTTTTTAACAAAGATTAAAAATATTCATTATTATTCAACCAAAAAAAAAACCATGGATGAATGGGCACTTATGTATACCCTTCCTAATTTTATGTCTTTTATTACATGCAATTCAAGATTAAAAGTACTGGAATACATTCACCAATATTATCATTTCATTTTAAAAAAAGAAATAGATGGTGGAATATTACCTTCTAGAGAACTAAAATGTTACTTGCGGTCAACCATTGATCAAGGTTTAATTAAAGTTTCAGAATTTCTTTTTCAATTTACTTCAATAACTAAAAATGAATTTTACCGTTTTTCAAATGAAAAATTAAAATTACACTTTTCAAATAAATTTAATAAATAATAATAATAGTTACTGAAAAAAAAAAAAAAAAAAAAAAAAAATTTATCTTTTTATTTAAATAGGCGAACAACAAATTAAAAATAAATTTATCATTGATGTAATAATAAATAAATAATTAAATGAATTAATAAATAAATTAATAAATTAATAAATAAATAAATAAAATAATTGTGTTTCTCTTGTGGTTAGTTCTACTATTGTAAAAAAAAAAAAAAAAAAAAAAAAAAAAAAAAAAAAAAAAAAAAAAAATTGTTAAAAAAGTTTAAAACCTAAAAAAAGTTGAGAGTATATAAATAAATAAATAAATAAAAAAATAAATAAAAAAATAAATAAATAAATAAAAAAAATAAAAAATAAATAAATAAAAAAATAAATAAAAAAATAAATAAAAATAAAAAATAAAAAGGATATTAACTTTTTTTATTTTAGAAAATTGACGACGTGAAACATTGTTGAAAAAAAAAAAAAAAAATGAAAATCTAATTTAAAAATTTTTATCAATAATTATTTGCATTTTCCCAACACTCTCAAAACAGGTTCTACAAATAAATCCTCATTCTTTCTCGTTTTTTATTAAAATTAATTTTTTTTTTTGAATTTAATTAAATTTTTTTGTTAATTTTTGCAACATTAAGGAAACCAACGTTTTTAAAAAAATTTTTCAAAAAAAAAAACTTGAAAAAATAAAAAAAAAATATTAAATAAAGCAAAAAATTTTTTTTTTAATCACCATTGTAAAAAACAATGAATTCAGATAATAATAATAATAATAATAATAATAATAATAATAATAATAATAATAATAATAATAATAATAATAATAATAATAATAATAATAATAATAATAATAATAATAATAATAATAATAATAATAATAATAATAATAATAATAATAATAATAATAATAATAATAATAATAATAATAATAATAATAAGAGTTTATTATTAGAGGATGAATTAGAAAAAAAGAGTTTAAAATCAATTAAAAAGATTGCTCAATCATTTGGTATAGAAAGAGTTAATTTAAATAAAGAAGGAATGATTGAAAAGATTAAATCAGTAATTAAAAGAAAAAGAGAATATGAAGTACAAAAACAAAAAGAAAATGATAGTCCATTTAATAAAATTATTAAATTAACAATTACAGATAATATTGAACCTACTGAAATATTATTTTGGAAATTATTTAGAAATAAAACAATTTTTAAAAAGATATTCTCATTTATGGATAGTCGATTCTCATTAAATTATGATTCAATGTCATCAATAGGGGATCTTATAAGCAATAATCAATTCAATATATTAAAAGAAAAAGTATATAGAAATTGTAGATATTTACATTTAGATTCTAAAACAAAACCTTATCGTTTTGAGATTTCATTATTAGTGAAATTATTTACAAATATTAAAGATGATGATCATAAATTCTATAGAAACTTTTTAAATGGTGAAAATTATTATTATAATTCTTTTTCAGCAGTATCAAAAGCATTAATTTTATCAAAGAATTTAGAAATTTATAAATTATATATAAATGAATTCGGTTATGAATCAACAAAAACAGATCTTATTTATTCAATTGCAGTTGGTTCAAATAAATTCATTAAATATATATTAGAATTAAATTCACCAAATTCATCATCATCATCATCATCATCATCAAGTATGGAACCACTTGTATCAGATTATAAAGATTTGATTATCGATTTCCAAATCCAAAAAGATAAAATATTTAAAGGATTATTTTGTTTTTTAAATATCATTGGCCATCATGATAATTGTCGTGAAATTACTGGAAATAAGAGAATGAAAATAAGTAGTAGTATTGGTAGTGGTAGTGGTAGTGGTAGTAGTAGTAACGGTTATAAAGAGTATGAACATCAAATTACAATAAATACTCTTATTAAATTGATTAAAAATAGAGGTAATCGTAGTGGTTCTTATGAAATTAATGAAAAATCAACATTGAAAACATTAATCACAATTTGTAAATTAATATTAATATTAAAGGAACCAAAATTCAGTAAAACAGAAACGATATTAATAGATCCAGAAGATAATGATTTAAGAATAAAAAAAGAAAAATTAAAACATTCATTTAAATCAGTTCCAACAAGTATTCAAGAAATTGATAATTTTTTTAATGAAAAAATAGATAAACAAACATTAAAATCAAAATTAGATAATCCAATTATTTATAATAATAATAATAATAATAATGAAATTAAAATCTTTATAAAAAAGTTATTATATTTATATTTTTCAATATTTAGACACATACCAAGGATTTTATATTTCTGTTATTTTTATGATGATGAAGATGATAGTAAAACTAACCAGGATCACAAACAAATGATCAATGATGATGATTTTGATGATGATATTGATTATATGGAAGACGTTGCTTTTAGGTTTGGTATATATAAATTTTTACGATATAAGCAATGTATAAGATACTATCAGCTATTACCAAATCAAACTAATAATACTTTTGTTCGTAGTAATTTTCCTTTTTCCGATCAAATATGCTCAGAGAAACATGTGGTTTTATTCTCGCATTGTTTTGATCAAGAGAAAAAGATTAAATTCATTGATCAAATGATTGAAAGAAATATTACAAATACAGAATCTAATTTTCAAAATCATTTCTTTTATATGCTTGTAATTCATGGTGATATTGAATTGTTAAAATACTTTTCAAATAAAATTGGTACTCCTCTATCTGTATATGATTCATATATATATAAATTGAATGAAATTTTACCACCAACCTATTATATTGGATCAATAGAGATGATAGATTATTTATTTAATAATCATAGAAATTATTTTTTTGATCCACAATTTCCAAATTATTATTGTACATTTTTTAAAGGTTTACAATTTTTACAACACTTTGAATCATTATTAACTCAATATAAATTAAACAATCCATCAATCACTGAAAAGGATCCAATTATATTTTTTGAATCGCATTCAAGTGAAGATCAATTAGAATTTATAAAAGATAAGGATATCTTGGATTTTGCAAATCATTTCGCAACAAATTCAGTATACCAAAATGATACACTCAAAAAATTCGTTCCTTTGTTTTTATCATTACTTACAAGTGATCAATCATCTAAACAGTCATTTAAATTTGAGACATTTAGAAATTTATTTATTTTATTACAACAACCACATAATAATAATAATAATAATAATAATAATAATAATAATAATAATAATAATAATAATAATAATAATAATATTAATAATTATAATTGTAATTATAATAATAAAATAAAGAATAATGATAATAAAACTTATACAATTGGATTTTTAAAATTTGTAGATTGGGTATTTATAAACCATCGTAGTGAATTGAAAGATGGTGGTAAATTATTTAATGATGAAGATCGTTATTATCATTTTCTTGCTGCAATCGATAGATATGATTTTAACAATAGCAACTACAACCTCAAATGTTATTATTATATAAAAAATGATACTGATCTTGATAGATTATCATCATTAATTGATAATGTTAACAGATTCACTCCATTTTTATATGAAGTTAATAATTTCAAATTTTTAGATTGGTTTTTAAAAAAGATTGAATATTATCATTATGAATACCGATCGGTGTTAACACCCTTTCAAAAAAAAGAAATTAAAGATATTGTTTGTGAATTTTTGAAAAGTATTGCCAGTTTTTCAAGATTAAAAGTATTTGAACACATTCACCAATATTATGAATTCATTTTAAAAAACAACTTTGATGGTGGAATTATTGATTATGTAGATTTACAAGATGTCTTACGTTTATCAATTAAAAAAGGTTCATTTAAAGTTTCAGATTTTATTTTTCAATTTACTACATTACCAAGAATAGAACAAGAGGCTTATTTAAATGAAATATCATAACTAATTTTTAAATAAATTTAATAAATAATAATAAATAATTGTTTTTTAAAATTATGATAATTTATTATAAATTGATACAAAATAGAATAACCTTTGGCATTGTAATTTATTGGATAATAGTTTGAGTTCTATAGAATTGTAATATTTGTACTATTTGATTTACCAAATTGTTGAACTTATGACTTTGAAAATTTGATACTCAATATCCTCAGATATATAATCTGATTTTCTAGCTTTTAATCTTTTTCTTTATATTTTTTTAAATTTTTTTTTTTTTTTAAAATTTTTTTAGTTTTTGATTGATTATTATCATTATTAAATAATTTATATAAATTAAATATTAAATGATTAATTTTTTTTTTTTTTTTTAACAAAACCTCGGAACTTAAGAAATTTGCCGAGTTTCACATATGACCCTTTTTTTTTTTTTTTTTTTTTGATTTTTTTTTTTGTCAATTTGTTTTTTTTTTCTTTTTTTTTTTTCTTTTTTTTTTTTTTTTGATTTTTTTTTGATTTTTTTTTTTGTAGGAAATAAAGATTTTCTTAATTTATTTCCAAAATGAACAGAGATAAAAAAAATAGAAAAAAAAATAATAATAATAATAATAATAATAATAATAATAATAATAATAATAATAATAATAATAATAATAATAATAATAATAATAATAATAATAATAATAATAATAATAATTATAATTTGGAAAAGAACGAAAATAATGAATTAGAGAAAAAGAATTTAAAATCAATTAAAGAGATTGCTAAATTATATTGTATATCAACACTGAAATTTAACAATAAAGCAGAACTCATTGAAAAGATTAAATCAATAGTTAAAAGAAAAAGAGAATATGAAGAAGAACAAAAACAAAAAGAAAATGTTAATTCATTTAATAAAATTATTAAATTAACAATTACAGATAATATTGAACCTACTGAAATATTATTTTGGAAATTATTTAGAAATAAAACAATTTTTAAAACCATATTCTCATTTATGGATAAACAATTCACATTTGATTATGATTCAATGTCATCAATAGCAAACCTTATAGCCAATAATCAATTTGGTATATTAAAAGAAAAAGTATATAGAAATTGTAGATATTTATATTACAGTTTTGATTATGGTAAAGGTCCAGATCCTACATTATTAGTGAAATTATTTTCAACAATTAAAGATGATGATTATAGATTCTATAGAAACTTTTTAAATAGTGATAATGGTTATTATAATTCATTTTCAACTATATCAACAGCATTAATTTTATCAAAGAATTTTGAAATTTATAAATTATATATAAATGAATTCGGTTATGAACCAACAGTATGTGATCTTATTTATTCAATTAAAAATGGTTCAAATAAATTCATTAAATTTTTATTAGAATTAAATCCACCAGATCCATCATCTTCATCATCATTATCATCAACATCATCATCAATTATAGAATCACTTTCATCAGATTATGAATATTACATTTTCAAAGCAACCAGATCAAACTATCCAATTGAAAAAGATAATTTATTTAAAGGATTACTTTGCTTTTTAAATATCAATGGTAATGATAGTTGTGAAGATAAAAGAACTAAAAAAAGTAAAAATATTGGTAATAGTAGTGGTTTATGTAGTAATTGTAGTGATGGTTATGAAAAGTGTCATCACCAAATAATAATAGATTATCTTATTAATTTCATTAAAAATAGAAATAATGAAGATGGTCATGAAATTAATGAAAAATCAACATTGAAAACATTAATCTCAATTTGTAAATTAATATTAATATTAAAGGAACCAAATAACAATGAAATAGAAACTACGTTAATAGATAAAGATTCAAAAATAAAAAAAGAAAAATTAAAACAATCATTTAAAACAGTTCCAACAAGTATTCAAGAAATTGATAATTTTATTATTGAAAAAATAGATAAACAAACATTAAAATCAAAATTAGATAATCCAATTATTTATAATAATAATAATAATAATAATAATAATAATAATAATAATAATAATAATAATAATAATAATAATAATAATGAAATTAAAAGTTTTATAAAAAAGTTATTAAATTTATATTATTCAACATTTAATTATATACCAAAGATTTTATATTTTTGTTATTATTATGGCAGTGATAGCTATGATGGTGACAAAGCTGATATGCTACATTACAAAGAAATCACTGGTGATAATGATATGCGTCATGTTGCTTTTAGATTTGGTTATTTTGAATTGTTACAATCATTAGACTTAATTCATTACCAGCAATTATTACCAAATGGAGGTAATTATACTTATAGATGTCATCATCAATTGCTAGGCAATGAATATAAAGAGAATTATATAGTTTTATTTTCAAATTGTTTTAATCAAGAGAAAAAGATTAAATTCATTGATCAATTGATTGAAAGAAATACAAAAAAACCAGAATTAAATTTTCAAAATCATTTCTTCTATATGCTTGTAATTCATGGTGATATTGAATTATTAAAATACTTTTCAAATAAAGTTGGCACCACTATATCTGTTTATAAATCATATACTAGTTCAGTTACAGATGAAATTTTTCCACCAACCTATTATATAGAATCAATAGAGATGTTAGATTATTTATTTAATAATCATAGAGATTATTTTATATATCCACGATATCCAAATTATTATAGTACATATTATAAAAGTTTACAATTATTACAACATTTTGAATCATTATTAATTCAATATAAATCAAACAATCCATCAATCAATGAAAAAGATCCAATTGGTTTTATTAGACCTTCTTTAGATTTTAGAAAAAACAAGAATTATCTTGATTTTGTAAATCACTTTGCAACAAGTTCACTTTACCATAATCATAACCTGCAATCCACTACTTTGATATATATACTCATTAGCGATGAATCATCATATAAACTATCATTCAACCCTGAAACATTAAAAAAATTATTTACTTTATCACAACAACAGCTTCAAAAACAACAACAACAACATCAACAAAATAATAATAAAACAAAACAAACACAAAATCATTCGTTTACGGTGTCAGATCAACCTTATTCAATGAGATTATTAAAATTTGTAGATTGGATATTTATAAATTATCATCATGAATTACAAAAAGGTGATAAAAAATATTATTATCATTATTATTTTGCAATCAATAGATATGATTTAGACAATAACAACAATATCACCAACAACAGTACAATCAATTGTTATTATGATATTAAAAATGATACTAAACTTGAAAGATTATCATCATTAATTGATCTTGTTAACCATCTCACTCCATTTTTATATGAAGTTAATAATTTTAAATTTTTAAATTGGCTTTTAACAAAGATTAAAAATTATCATTATTCATCTAAAACAACATCAACTCAAAAATCAAATATTAGAGAAATAGTTTTTGGATTTATGTCTAATAATAAAATAAAATCAAGATTAAAAGTACTTGAATACATTCATCAAAATTATGATTTCATTTTAAAAAACAATTCGAATGGTGGAATATTAACTTTTGCAGAGTTAGAAAGTTACTTGTTTTCAAAAAAAGAGGGTTCGATTAAAGCTAAAAACTTTTTTCATCAATTTTTTATAATAAAATGAAAAATTAGGACTACACTTTCAATTTGATAAATAAAAATAAAAATAAAAATTTATGTTTTAATTTAAATAGGTTAACAGTGAATTATAAAATAAATAATTTAATAAATAAACAATTGTTTCATCAAATTGGTTTCTTTATTATTAATCACTCAAAAATTATTTTTTTTTTTTTTTTTTTTTTTTTTTTTTTTGTAAATTTTATTTATTTTAGTTTTGGTGAATGAGTTTAAACCAAATTTGTGAGAAACTGTTTCAAATGGAAAGTCTTCTGATTGATTAACTTGTTTATGGTGATATGGAATAACCATTTGAACACAATATGATCTTTTAATGCATATTTAACATTTTCAACTGTAGCAGTATCGTTGCAATCTTAGTTTCATTTGATGTAATAACATGGCACCTTGTAACAATTGTTCACCTGATTCTTCTTTACCATTATTATTCTTATTGGTCAAGCATATATTAATATATAGGTTCCATTGCCACCAGTTGTTGAAGTTGTGATGGTTTGTGATAAGTTGGAACACCTCTTAAGAAAAATGGAATGTTTGCCATACCCATTTCTCTTTGATTGCATTTGGCCATCTTTGTTTTCATCATTGAATAAAATGAATCTATTCCATTTACATGTTGTAGTTTGCGTTATTGGTGGGAGTTTTGTTCTTGTGTTTGTGCTACTAGTAGTTGTTATGTGATGAGTGTTGTTGTTGTTGTAGATGAGATGTTATTGAAATAGTTTAAGGAATTGGCTGGTTTGTATTTGTCTATTGGAATATCAGCTTCAACACAATAATCACTTGGTGCTGCAACATATTCGAATTGATATTTACCATCTGCTCTCGATTTGGTATTTCATTTCCATATTTATCAGTTAATCGTAATATCTGATAATGATGGTGAATTATCAGTACGTTTGCCAGTGTTAAACGAATCTAACCAAACATTATCACCAACATTGTATGAGTCATAAATTCAAACAATATTTGACATCTGATTGGAATGGAGAGTCTTCTGATTGTTTATTACGTAGTGAAATAACCATTTGAACACAATATGATTCTGGTACTTTATCTTTTAATGCGTATTTACCATTTCATCTGTAACAGAATATCGCTGCGATCTTTGTTCCATATGATGATGATGATGATGTAATAACAACATGAACACACCTGATTTTAACAGTTCATATGATTCTTCTTTACAATTGTTTTTCGTATCGACCATTTGGTTGTTGTTGTTGTTTCTAATACACTATCATTTGAAACGAGTAATGATAACTCTACACCTGGTAAGAATTGATTATTTTAATATTTAATTTTTTTTTTTATTTTTTTTAAATTTTTTTTTTTTTTAAGCACCGAAATGGATAGAGATAAAAAATAAAAATATGGAAAATAATAATAATAATTTAGAAGATATTGAAACATTTATTGACGAGAGTAATGAAATATTATTTTGGAAATTATTTAGAAATAATAATAATAATTTTGAAGATAATGAAACATGTATTTACGAGAATAATAATGAAATATTATTTTGGAAATTATTTAGAAACATAGTAATTTATAAAAAGATATTCTCATTTATGGATAGTCGATTCTCAATTAATTATGATTCAATGTCATCAATATCAAATCTTATAAACAATAATCATTTCAATATAATAAAAGAAAAAGTATATAGAAATTGTAGATATTTACACTATACTTCAAATAATTGTAAAATAGAACCTTCTTTGTTATTTGTTAAATTATTTTCAAATATTAAAGATGATGATTATAGATTATATAGAAACTTTTTAAATAGTGATAATTGCTATTATGATTCACATTCAACTATATCAAAAGCATTAATTTTATCAAAGAAATTAGAAATAAATAAATTATATATAAATGAATTCGATTATAAACCAACAGAAACAGATCTTTTTTATTCAATTATAATAGGTTCAAATAAATTCATTAAATATATATTAGAAAATTAGGATATAAAAAATTAATAATCGATATATATAAATCATATTATTATCCAATTGAAAAAATTAAAATTTTCAAAGGATTGTTATGTTTTTTTAATATCATTGATGATCATAGTTATGAAGGTTATGAAAAGAATCATCATCAAATAGCAATAGATGACCTCGTTTATTCTTTTACTAATAATCCATATGCTATCGATAAAGATCCTGGTTTTAATGAAACTCAACATTGAAAACATTAATCTCAATTTGTAAATTAATATTATTATTAAAGAAATCAATTGACAATGAAATAACATTGATAAAAGATGGTTATGATGATGATGATGATGGTGGTGATGATAATAATGATAAAAAAAAATTAAGAAAATCATTTAAATCAATTCCAATAACAATAACCATTCAAGAAATTGATAATTTCATTATTGAAAAAATAGATAAGCAAACTTTAAAATCAATATTAGATAGTCCAATAAATTATAATAATAATAGTAATATAGAAGTTAAATGTTTTATTAAGAAGTTATTAGATTTATATCATTCAGTATTTCAATATATACAAATAGATTTATATTTATGTTAATATGATTATGATGATGGCGTTTTAGATTACAATGATATTGTGAGTAATAAATATAAAGTTGCTTTTAAATTTGGTAATTTCCAATTGTTACAAGGTGAGGATTTAGTTACTATCAATTATTACCAAACAAGTCTGTTAATTTTACCCATAATCCTCATTGGCAGAATGACCCATTAAAAGAGAATTTTATAGTTTTATTCTCACATTGTTTTGATCAAAAGAAAAAGATTAAATTTATTGATCAATTGATTGAAATAAATACAAAAAATCCAGATCCCAATTTTCAAAATCATTTCTTTTATATGCTTATAATGCATGGTGACATTGAATTATTAAAATACTTTTCAAATAAAGTTGGTACAACTTCATTTTGTTTTTCCTTCATATGATTATATTATACCACCAACCTATTATATAGAATCAATAGAGATATTAGATTATTTATTTTATAATCATAGAGATTATTTAATAGATCTGCAATTTCCAAATGGTTATTGCACATATTATAAAAGTTTACAATTATTACAACACTTTGAATCATTATTAGTTCAATATAAATCAGACAATCCATCCATCATTGAATTTTGATTTCGTTTTCAAGGAGTCAGATGGTGGAATATTAACTTCTGACACTGAAACTGAAGTTAGAGAATTTCTTTCTGAATTTATTACACTCCCAAAAAAATGAATTATGGCTCTATTCAAATGAAAGATTAAAATATTTTTTTAAAGATAACTTAAAATAATAATAATAATAATATTTAGAAAAAAGATAGAATAAAAAAATAAAGAATTTATGTTTTAATAAATGAAAAAAAAAATAAAAAATAAAAAATAAAAAATAAATAAAAAATTGTTTTTATGAAATACAACTATAAATTTAATTGACCAAAAATTAGAATAAATGAAAAAAATAAAATAAAATAAAAATAATCGTTGTAATATAATTGTGTAAATAATAACAATTATGTTTTAGAAAAAACTATTTTTATATTAAGATATTACTATACATAAAAATAGATAATATTATTTTAAAGAGAAAAAAAAAAAAATAAAAAAAAATAACAGTAATGATAACATTCATAGTGCAGTATCAAGATATTTGTATCAATTCAAAAAAAAAAAAAGATAATAAAAAAAAAAAAAAAAAAAAATGCCACGCTGGTTGACCCGCCAAAATAAAAAGAAAATATCTTTTTTTTCGAAATCCTATTTTTAAAAAAAAAAAAAATAAAAAACAAATTAAAAAAGATTACACCACAAAAAATATTTAAAAAATAAAATAAAAAAAAAAACAAAAATAAGAATTAATATTTTATTTTTATTTTTATATTATTTTTTTAATTACCTACTATTTTTTATTTGTATAAAAATGAGTAACAACAGTAATAGTAATAATAGTAGTAATAATAATAATAATAATAATAATAATAATAATAATAATAATAATAATAATAATATAGTAATAAATGAGGATGAAGATGGCAATGAATTAGAGAAAAAGGATTTAAAATCAGTTAAAGAGATTGCTCAATCATATGGTCTATCAACAAACAAATTAAATAAATTAGAAATCATTGAAAAGATTAAATCAGTTAAAAGAAAAAGAGATTATGAAGAAAAAGAAAATGTTAATTCGTTTAATAAAATTATTAAATTAACAATTACAGATAATATTGAACCTTCTGAAATACTATTTTGGAAATTATTTAGAAACATAGTAATTTATAAAAAGATATTCTCGTTTATGGATAAACGATTCTCAATTAATTATGATTCAATGTCATCAATATCAAATCTTATAAACAATAATCAATTCAATATATTAAAAGAAAAAGTTTATAGAAATTGTAGATATTTACATTTAACAACTCACGATTTGTATGATAAAATTAATGATATTTCTTGTTTGGTGAAACTATTTTCAAATATTAAAGATGACTATCAATTCTATAGAAACTTTTTTAATAGTGATAATGGTCGTTATCTTTTAGCGACAAACATATCAACAGCATTAATTATATCAAAGAATTTAGAGATTTATAAATTATATATAACTGAATTCAATTATGAGCCAACAGAAACAGATCTTATTTATTCAATTATAATAGGTTCACAAAAATTCATTAAATATATATTAGAATTAAATTCATCAAAATCATCGAAATCACCATTTTATAATATTAATATTCAAAAATTTTATTTAAATGAATCATCATATTTTAATTTTCAAAAAGATAAAATATTTAAAGGATTACTATTTTATTTAAATAATAATAGTAAACAAGTATTTACAATAGATAATCTTTATGAATTTATTATTTATAGAAACGATAATGGATATGAAATTAATGAAAAATCAACATTAAAAACATTAATCACAATTTGTAAATTAATTTTAAAATTATATCCATCACCAACTATTGAAACAAAAACAAGCGAATTATTTAAATCGGTTCCAGATATTCAAGAAATTAATGGTTTTATTATTGAAAAAATGATTGATAAACAAATTTTAAAATCAAAATTAGATAATCCAATTTATTATAATAATAATAATAATAATAACATTGAAATTAAAAAGTTTATAATTAAATTATTAAATTTATATTATAAAACATTTATATATATACCAACAATTTTATATTTATGTTATTATGATTATGATGATAATGAAAATTATCATTACTATTTCAAGCAATTTAATACTGACAAGGATGAACTGGAAATTGCATTTAGATTTGGAGATTTTAAAATTTTAGAACCTCGTGAAACTATTGATTATAAGAATATTTTACCAAGAGAATATAATTTCTGGGAAAAAGAGAATCATATAGTTTTATTCTCACATTGTTTTAATAAAGAGAAAAAGATTAAATTCATTGATCAATTGATTGAAAGAAATAATCAAAAGCCAGAATTGAATTTCGAAAATATTGTCTTCAATATGATTGTAATGAATGATGATATTGAATTATTAAAATACTTTTCAAATAAAATTGGTTCAATTCTACCAGTCTATATTAATATTTCTGATTTTTCAATTTCTCCAACCTTTTTAATAGAATCAATTGAAATGTTGGACTATTTATTTAACAATCATAGAAAATACTTTATTGATAGAGAACTTATAAATAATTATAGTACATTTTTTAAAAATGTACAATTATTACAACACTTTGAATCGTTATTATCAAAATTTAAACTTGACAATCCGTCGATCATTGAAAAGGATCCAATTCCTTTTATAAAAACTATAGATTTTAGTAGTATTTTATATTATAAAAAATACAAAGACTTTCTTAATTTTGCAAAACACTTTGCTACAAATTCACTATACAATAATGATGAATTAGATCGTATACAATTATTAATATTATTAACTGATGCTGAATTATCATCTAAACAAATGGTCAACACAGAAACACTTGGAAATTTATTAATTTTTCCACACCACAAATCAAATCTAATAGATCAAAGATCAAATAAACCATATTCAAAAGAATTTTTAAAATTAATTGAATGGTTATTTAATAACTACAATCATTTAATTGAAAAGGGTGGTCATCTATATCACAATAAAAAACACCATTACCATCTTCTTATTACACTAGATAGATTAGATCTCAACAACAACAACAACTATTGTTATAATAATATTGAAAAAATTACTTACCTAATGGATATAGTAAATAATTCAACACCATTTTTATATGAAGCCAATAATTTTAAATTTTTAAATTGGTTTTTAACAATGATTGAAGATTATCATTTTTCATCCAATTCAACAAATAATGATGAAAAATTAAAAATTAAAGCTTTAACAAAATCATTTCTTAACTATATTGTAGGCAATTCAAAATTACAAATACTTGAATATGTTCATCAAAACTTTGGTTTCATTTTAAAAAAAGATTCAAATGGTGGAATATTACCAATTAAAGAATTAAAAGAATTCTTAATTTTATCAATTGGTTCATATTCAAATTTTAGTTCAATTAAAATTTCAGAATTTCTTTTTCAATTTATTACAATATCAAAAAGTGAATTTGAAAAGAAATCAAATAGAATATCAAAACTAATCTTTGCAAATAAATTTAATTAAAAGAAATAATATCTATTGATAAAAAAAAAAAAAAAAAAAAAAAAAAAAAAGCTTTTTTTTCTCCAAATTATTTATTTATTTATTTATTTATTTATTTATTTATTTATTTATTTATTTATTTATTTATTTATTTTTAAATTTTTTTTTTTTTTTTTTTTTTTTTTTTTTTTTTTTTTTTTTTTTTTTTTATCAATAGATATTATTTCTTTAAAGAAAAAACATAATAAATTTTGTAAGAATTTTCAAAGTAATAATTATTTCTTGTAACACTTTTATTATTTTAAATTTTCAAACATTTGAATGAGGATTATCAATTTCATACCATGCTTCTTCATTATTATCGTCATCTTTAAACATTTCAATAAATTTCAAACCTGATTTCTCTAATACTTTTCTTGAAGCTATATGATCTTTGTCAGCAAATGCACATATCTTTTCAATTTTTAAAATATTGAAACCATAATTTATAAAGAATTGAGTTGCCTCTGTAGCATACCCTTTACCCCAATATCTCTTAATAAATCTATAACCAATATCATAATATGACTGACGACCATTAATATTATTTTCAATTTTTAAACCTGCCCAACCAATAAATTCATTGGTTTCTTTTATTATTACTGCCATACGACCTATTCCATTAAGTTTATATTGATTTTGTATACCTTTGATTGCAGCTCTACATTGATCGATATTAGTAACTGCACTTTTTAAATATTGATGAACTTCTTGGTCTGAATCTAATTCAAATAGATTTTCATCATCATTGCTTTCTAACTCTCTAAAATAAAGACGTTGGCTTTCTAGTTTCGCCATTTTATGTTTGATGATTGCGCAATCATTACTGAAAATAAAAAAAAAAAAAAAAAAAAAAAATAATTAATAAAAAAAAAAAATTAAAAAAAAAAAAATTGATTTGATATTTTTTTTTTTATTTTTTTTTTATTTTTTTAAATATACTCTTTCTTTTATATCAACCAAAAATTTAATTCAATTTTCTTAAAACTAATTCCATCGATATTAATATTTAATAAAAAAAAAAAAAATTTAAAAAATGAAAATAATTCTTTTCGTTTATTTTTTCATTTTGTTCACAATAAATTATAAATTAATAATAATAATTATTATTTTTTTTTTTTTATTTTATTTTTTTTTTTTTTTTTTTTTTTAGAAACACACATATACTTGGTTAGATATTTTTTTTTTTTTTTAAAAAAAATTACTAGGGGTAATGATATATGAAAAAATAAAAAATGATTAAATATTAATTTTGACCAATCAAAACAATAATTGCAATGATAAACTTTTAAATTTTAATTGGTTGGATGAAATCAATTTTTAAAGACGACCAACTCGTCAGTTTTTTTTTTTTTTTTTTTTTTTTTCATGAAATCTCGAGATATTAATTCTACAGTTCTTTGAATTCGCTAGAAGATATTATTTTTTTTCCTAAATACCTATCATTTGCTTTCTTTTTCTTTTTCTTTTCTTTTTTTTATTTATTTTTATTTTTTTTTTTATTTTTATTTTTTATTTTAATTTTTTATTTACTTTAAAATAAAAATTTTAAAATTATTTTTATATTTTTTATTCCTGTGTAGAAATTATAATTCTAAAAATGTATTATAAAATTTTACTTATATTTGCATTATTAATTTTTGTTAATATTAATTTTGCTTCTTCTGAATTTAAAAAAAATGGTAATAATTATTTGAAACAATTAAAATATTAAATATATAAACGATTTGCTTTACTGATATTATTTTTATTTTAAATTTTTTTTTTTTTTTTTTCTTAAAATTAGAAACTGAATCTGCGACTTTAAAATCATTATATGCTAGTTATTTAATGCAAAATAACAATAATACTAATTATAATAATACCAATAATAATAATAATAATAATAATAATAATAATAATAATAATAATAATAATAATAATAGTAATAATACTAATATTTATAATGATTCAGTAACAAAGAATAAATGTAAAAATAAGAATGAATTGACAGTTGGTATAATTGGTGGTGGTATTGCAGGTCTTTATGCTGGTATGTAATTTATTAATGATTATTATAAAATAATTTTTTGAAGGTATTAACCTTTTTTTTTTTTTTTTTTTTTTTTAAATTAAGGTATGATTTTCGATGATTTAGGTATTGATTATACAATCTTAGAAGCCAATAAGGAAAGAGTTGGTGGAAGAGTTTATACTCATAAATTTGATGATCATAAATATTCATATACTGATCTCGGTGCTATGCGTATTCCATTAACGCCATTAATGGATAGAATTGTATCAAACCAAAATTATTCATTATTTAGTAAATTGGCAAAAGGTGGATATCAAATTCCAACTGTACCATTTTTAATGAGTGTTAATAATGAAATTAGTTATTATAATGGTATTAGAGTTTTAAAAGGTTCCCCAGTTTTAAATCCATCCGATCCATTTAATTATAGTGATTCAAATAATGGTGGTCCAGGAAAAGGTATTCCAGACGAGTATGCAAATCGTACAGTTGACTCTTTAATTCTCCCAGTATTTTATCAATTCATTTACAATTTAACAGTTGATTTTGATAATGGTTTTAAACAAATGTTAAAATATGATAGCTATTCTGCAAGAGATTATTTAAAAACATTCCATAATTATCCAAATTCAGTTGTGAGTATTTAAAAAAAAAAATTAAATTTATTAAAATATATAAATATTAAATTATATTATTTTTTTTATTTATTATTAGATTGATTATATTGAAAATTTATCAACAAATACTGGAAGATTAGATCAATCATCTATTACTGAATTATTAATGAGTGTTTTTGATTTTAGTGGAGAAAAATTCGTTTGTGTTGAAGGTGGTACAGGTCTTATTGTTAAATCAATGAGTCAAATTATAAAGAAAAAAGTTGAAATGGGTAGTTTTGTTACTAAAATTTCAAAATCATATGATAAAAAGAATAATGAAATCGATGGATTAAATGTTGAAGTAGTAAGAGATTCAAACTTTGGTGGTAGTGATACTGAAATATTGAAATTTAAACATGTAATTAGTACTACAACTTTACCAGCATTACAAAGAATTGATACAAGTGATTTGAAATTACCATTGAAATTAAAGGTTGCAATTCGTTCACTTAAATACACTGGTGCTATTAAACTTGCAATTAACTTTAAATATCGTTGGTGGGAAGATAGTGAATTTATGAGTGGTAAACCAATTAGAGGTGGTTCTTCAAATACCGATCTTTTACTTCGTCAAGTTGTTTATCCATCATATGGTATCAATAATGGTACAAAAGGTGTTAGCGGAGTTTTATTAGCAAGTTATAGTGGTGGTTTGGAATCAATCAGAGTAAGTTGTGAATAACATTATTATGTTTAAAATAATTAATATTAATTTTTCTTAAATTTTATAGATTAGTAGTATGATTGGTAAAAAAGATAAAGAAAGAAAACTTTTAAATATAGTTTTAAGAGATCTTGCTGAAATCCATAATGTTGATTTAAAGAAATTAAAAAATTTATATAAAGATCATTTCTTCCAAAGTTGGGATAATGATGAATTTGTAAGTATTAAATTTTAATAAATATTTATTTTATTTTTGAAAATATTAATAAATTTTAATTTTATTTTAAAAAAAAAAAACAAATATTAGTCATCAGGTGCTTTTGCATTATTTTCAATATCTCAATATACTGAACTTTTCCCAAGTACTGGACAATCACATGTTGATGGTAGATTCCATTTATCAGGTGAATTAACCTCGGTTCATCATGCATGGATGATTGGTGGACTTAATAGTGCATATAGATCAGTTGATTTAATTTTAAAGAATGAAGGATTTGAAGATTTACGTATCAAATTAAGAAATAATTGGGGCACTATTGAGCAAGCTGAATATCCATCATTAGATTGGTATAAATACGACTCTGATATTAATCATTATAATATTCAAGGAAAATCAATTGAAAAATTATATTAAATAAATCAAAAAATTACCTATATATTGCTAGTTTATTTTCATTCTCATTTTAAGTTTATTTTATTTATTTATTTATTTTTATTAGAGGAATTCCTCTTTTCTTCTTAGAAATTAATTAAATTTGGATTATTATTATTATTATTATTATTATTATTATTATTATTCTTTAATTGGTGATTATGTATTTTTTAAAATTTTTTGGAAGTTAAAATTAAATTTAATTTCTTTTAAATTAAAAATATAATTTAAAATTAAATTAAATATTGATTTTAATTCATCTAATTCTTTAATTATAATTTTATAATGTCTAATTGATGTTAATGGTGAAGAAAATATATTTTCAAATAAATATTGATTAATTGTGTAACAAGATCTCAAAAACATCTTGTTAATACTAATATTTATTTAATTTCATGAAATGTTCTAAACAGAACATTTAAAAATAACTATTAATATTGAATTAATAATTCAATATTAATTATTACTAATTTAATTTATTTTAATAAATTGTTTCATTTTATATAATAAACTCACTAAACACAACTAAATAATAATTCAAAAAAATAAATAATAATAATTTAGAATATAGTTTTGTTTCAACATTTTATTATAACACATACAATTCAGAAAATAATAATAATTTATTTTACTGTTTTGTTTAAAGGGGTTTTCTCCCGTTGTAATAAAATTTAATTAATTTTAAATTAAATTTAATTTTCAAAAAAAAAAAAAAAAAAAAAAAAAAAAATTTTAATTTCACAAAAAGGTTTTCATAATAGATATTAGATACCAGATATTAAAAATGTCACACAAAATCACCATATAAAATAATAATATAAATTTAAAAATAATTTAATTAAAAAGAAAATAATAATTAATTAGAATAAAATTAAAATAATATAATTTTGCAGTTTAAATCGGATCTAACCCTATAGGCTGAGGTTGGAGTAGTTAACAGATTTGAGTTCGCTCAAATCTGAGGACTATAAAAAGAAACTAGGTTTCTAATTCAACCTCAGTAATAAATATATACAAATAATAAAATCACGATAGGGCTACGGTCATCACTTAAATATATGTGTACATTTATTTCTTAAAATAATTATTTTATTAAATAATTTATTTTAAAAGGATGTCAACTAATAATAATAATAACAACAATAATAATAATGAAGATATTGATAATGATGAATCTCAACAACAGGATAATGAGGAACAACAACTTCAACAACCACAGGTATCAACATTCAATGAACAGCAATGTCAAATAAGGGAACAGCAGGAAAAACTAACACTGATGACACTGACCACCAGTTGTTACAAATTGAAATTCGTTCGTAATGTAATTCATCATTATTATTTGAAGAGGTACTATATTCAATGGATATATTCATTGGTAGTGGTGGTGGTCGATGTTGTTTATTATATGAATAAAAAATAAAATCGCTATAAGTTAAATGTAAATACTTAATTGATTTATTATTTAATAAATTTGAAAATGAATTAATATTAAATAAACCATGGCAGTCTAATTTTGTTATTTCAATTGATGTATTTAATTATGAAAATAATGGTTTAAAATAATTTGAAAACATTTCTTTACTTTGATTTATGGTCTTAATTTAATTTTTATTTTTTTTCATCATCACAGTAATCATCCGAACCATATGCACTATCACTATGTTGTCTATAATAATGATTGTTAATCAAATCTTCTATTCTAATGTTATATTTAAAATTTTTAAAGATTTACTTGAAATTAATGAATTCATCATTTCTTTTTTATTTTTTTTTTTTTAATTTTTTTTTTTTTTTTTTTTTTTTTTAAATAAACTTTTTTTATATCAAATTTAATAATTTAATTCAAATTTTCTTAAAACTAATACCAATTTTAATATTTATAAAAAAAAAAAAAAAAAAAACTAAAAAAAAAGAAAATTCTTTTCATTTATTAAAAATTTTTTATTTTGTTCACAAGAAATTAATAATTATTTATATTATTTTATTTTTTTATTTTTTTATTTTTTTTTTTTAGAAACACACATATGCTTGATTAGATTTTTTTTTAAAATTACTAGGGGTAATTGTTGAACATTAACACAATAATTTAAATAAATGATTTATTAGTTTAAAATACTCATGTTTTATCAGAATCTTGTAATAGAAAAATAAAATTAAATTAAATAAATAAATATATAAATAAAAATAAAGTAATAAGTTGATGTTATCGACAATATCTATAATTTATTATGAATGTTTTTTTATAGTTGAAAATTTTTACTTTTTATATTTGAGATTTAAAAATATTTTTATGAGTTTTTCAATCCACATTAAAAACTCACCACGTCGCTTTTTCCCACCTAGGTGAGAAAAGTCTAATTATATAAACATAAATTATTTTAGTTTGCGAGCGAGATTGTATTCTAATTTAATATCTTGATAAAACATAATTTTATTGTAACAATTTAATTATTACATAATTATATTACAACAGGTAATGATATGAAAAAATGACCACTCGAAACGATAAATTAAATGGTTGGATGAAATCAATTTTAAAAGACGACCAACTTGTCAGTTTTTTTTTTTTTAATATTATGAAATCTCCAGATATTATTTCTACAGTTCTTTGAATTAATTAGAAGATTTTTTTTTTTCTATCATTTGATTCTTTTTCTTTTCTTTTTTTTATTTATTATTATTTTACTTTAAAAATTTTAAAATTATTTTTATATTTTTTATTCCTGTATAGGAATTATTATTCTAAAAATGTATAAAAAAATTTTACTTATATTTGCATTATTTATTTTAGTTAATATTAATTTTGCTTCTTCTGAATTTAAAAAAAATGGTATTAAATATTTGAAACAATAAAAATATTATATATAAAACGATTCAATTTACTGATATTATTTTTATTTTAAATTTTTTTTTTTTTAAAAATTAGAAACTGAATCTGCAAATTTAAAATCGTTATATGCTAGTTATTTAATGAAAAATAACAATAATACTAAATATAATAATAATGATAATAGTAATAATACTAATATTTATAATGATTCAGTAACAAAGAATAAAAGTAAAAATAAGAATGAATTGACAGTTGGTATCATTGGTGGTGGTATTGCAGGTCTATATGCTGGTATGTTATTTATTAAAAGTATGATTATTATAAAATTATTTTTTGAAGGTGTTGACTTTTTTTTTTTTTTTTTTTTTTAAATCAAGGTATGATTTTCGATGATTTAGGTATTGATTATACAATCTTAGAAGCCAATAAGGAAAGAGTTGGTGGAAGAGTTTATACTCATAAATTTGATGATCATAAATATTCATATACTGATCTCGGTGCTATGCGTATTCCATTAACGCCATTAATGGATAGAATTGTATCAAACCAAAATTATTCATTATTTAGTAAATTGGCAAAAGGTGGATATCAAATTCCAACTGTACCATTTTTAATTAGTGTTAATAATGAAATTAGTTATTATAATGGTATTAGAGTTTTAAAAGGTTCCCCAGTTTTAAATCCATCCGATCCATTTAATTATAGTGATTCAAATAATGGTGGTCCAGGAAAAGGTATTCCAGACGAGTATGCAAATCGTACAGTTGATTCTTTAATTCTCCCAGTATTTTATCAATTCATTAACAATTTAACAGTTGATTTTTATAATGGTTTTAAACAAATGTTAAAATATGATAGCTATTCTGCAAGAGATTATTTAAAAACATTCCATAATTATCCAAATTCAGTTGTGAGTATTTAAAAAAAATTTAATTTAAAAAAATATATTTATATTAATATTTTTTATTATTAGATTGAATATATTGAAAATTTATCAACAATTAGTGGAAGATTAGATCAAACATCTATCACTGAATTATTAATGAGTGTTTTTGATTTTAGTGGAGAAAAATTCGTTTGTGTTGAAGGTGGTACAGGTCTTATTGTTAAATCAATGAGTCAAATTATAAAGAAAAAAGTTGAAATGGGTAGTTTTGTTACTAAAATTTCAAAATCATTTGATAAAAAGAATAATGAAATCGATGGATTAAATGTTGAAGTAGTAAGAGATTCAAACTTTGGTGGTAGTGATACTGAAATATTGAAATTTAAACATGTAATTAGTACTACAACTTTACCAGCATTACAAAGAATTGATACAAGTGATTTGAAATTACCATTGAAATTAAAGGTTGCAATTCGTTCACTCAAATACACTGGTGCTATTAAACTTGCAATTAACTTTAAATATCGTTGGTGGGAAGATAGTGAATTTATGAGTGGTAAACCAATTAGAGGTGGTTCTTCAAATACCGATCTTTTACTTCGTCAAGTTGTTTATCCATCATATGGTATCAATAATGGTACAAAAGGTGTCAGCGGAGTTTTATTAGCAAGTTATAGTGGTGGTTTGGAATCAATCAGAGTAAGTTGTAAATAACATTGATTAAGTTTAAAATAATTTAATATTAATCAAATTAATTTTTCTTAAATTTTATAGATTAGTAGTATGATTGGTAAAAAAGATAAAGAAAGAAAACTTTTAAATATAGTTTTAAGAGATCTTGCTGAAATCCATAATGTTGATTTAAAGAAATTAAAAAATTTATATAAAGATCATTTCTTCCAAAGTTGGGATAATGATGAATTTGTAAGTATTAAATTTTAATAAATATTTATTTTATTTTTGAAAATATTAATAAATTTTATTTTTATTTTAAAAAAAAAAAACAAATATTAGTCATCAGGTGCTTTTGCATTATTTTCAACATCTCAATATACTGAACTTTTCCCAAGTACTGGACAATCACATGTTGATGGTAGATTCCATTTATCAGGTGAATTAACCTCGGTTCATCATGCATGGATGATTGGTGGACTTAATAGTGCATATAGATCAGTTGATTTAATTTTAAAGAATGAAGGATTTGAAGATTTACGTATCAAATTAAGAAATAATTGGGGTACTATTGAACAAGCTGAATATCCATCATTAGATTGGTATAAATACGACTCTGATATTAATCATTATAAATTATATTAAATAAATCAAAAAATTACCTATATATTGCTCGTATATTTTAAGTTTATTTTATTTATTTATTTATTAAAGGAATTTTATTTTTCTTTTCTTCATAGCAATTAAATAAATTTATTAAAACTACAAAAGTTATATAGAAAATAAAAAAATAAAAGTAAAAAAAAAGAGGCGACAAACCCAGCGCCGCATAAAATTACTTTTCACCACTTTAATGCTGAAATTTTTACATCCATGTGTTTTTTTTTTTTTTTTATTATCGAAGAAATTTATTTATAGTAATAAAATAAATTCGGATTATTATTTAATTGGTGAGTATGTATTTTTTAAAATTTTTTTGAAATCCCAAATTAACTTTGATTTCTTTCAAATTTATGTTGATATTTGTTGGTTTTTGTTGTTGCGTTTGAATTATAATATTATTTATTAAATTATCATATTCATTTTTAAAATCATTAATTGGTATTTTAGTATTTTTGATATATAATACTATTGAATATAATTGTAAATTAAAAATATTATTTAAAATTAATTTAAATATTGATTTTAATTCATCTAATTCTTTAATTTTACTTTTATAATGTCTAATTGATGTTAATGGTGAAGAAAATATATTTTCAAATAAATATTGATTAATTGAAATTCGTTCGTAATGAAATTCATCATTATTTAAATAAGTATTAAACGTATTTTTTTTCGTTGGTATTGGTGGCGGTGGTTGATATTGTTTATTATAAGAATAAAAAATAAAATCACTATCAGTTAAAATTAAATATTTAAGTGATTTATTTTTTAATAAATTCGAAAATGTATTGATATTAAATAAACCATGACAGTCTAATTTTATTCTTTCAATTGATGTATTTAATTCTGAAAATAGTGGTTTAAAATAATTTGAAAACATTTCTTTACTTTGATTTATGGTTTTAATTAAATTTTTATTTTTTTCATCATTATAGTAATCATATGAACCACTATCACCATGCTGTCTATAATAATGGAATTTAATTATATCTTCAATATTTTCATTACATAATGTTATATTTAAAAATTTTAAAGATTTACTTGAAATTAATGAATTAACCATTTCTTTTAAATTGGAGTTTACATTTTCTGAATGATATTCAAAATTAAATGAATTAGTTCCAATTTCATTAAATATATCTGATAATATTGAAACTGGTTTAATTGGTATTTTGATTGTATGTAAATTTTGAAATTCACCCACTTTTATTAAATTACGAGGTTCAACGAAATCAATATCACCACTATATACTTTAATTGATTCAACTTGTTGGCCTGAATAAACTGGATTGAATAATGTTGAATAATTGACATGTGTTTCTAAACTACAATTAATAAAATTTATATTTTTAAATTTGAAATAATTTAATACCTCGAATGAATCCTCATCATAATCATTTTCACTTCTAGGTCCATTAATAACTATATTATTAAAACTTAATTCTGTTTGATGATTATTATAGCTTTTATTTATAATATTTTTAATACCATTAATGGTATCTTCAAGAAGCTCATTTCTAATTTCCATCTCTCTAATATTTAATTCTAAAATTTCAAATAACTTGTATAGTTTATCTTTTTGTTCTTTCGTCATTGTTGATACATATTTAAATATTTCAAATAAAATATCTTGTTTTTTGTCCCCATTTTCATCATAATCTAATACTTCGAAATTAACTAAAATTCTATTATAAATTAATTGACCATTTTCAAACTGATTATGAATCGCCTTAAAATCATCAATTGTAATATTATGAAAAAATAAATTCAAACTAAAATAATCATTAATTATCGATTCTTTAATTTTAATTATTGAAAATTCATTATTATAATTAATTTTATATAATTTCCTTCTACCATCTTCAAATGTTGAATTAAATATATTATTTTTATTATACTGATTTTCTTCTTTATTATATATAATATCATTTTTATTAAGGAATGATTCTTTAAAATAATTAATTTTTAACCAATGTTTAAATGATTTATTATTAATAATATTATTTGAAATTATTAATGATATAAAATTAAACCATTTTTTTGAAACTAATATATAATTTAATAATTCGTTTCTATTTTTAAAAAATTTAATAAATTTAAATTGGTTATTATTTTTATTTTTATTACTTTTTAATAAATAATCAATAATTAATTTTAAAATTTCAAAATCAATTATATCTTGAAATATTTTAAAATTATTATCAACTTTAATTTTTTCAATTGATGACATTGTGTATTGATTAAAAAAAAAAAAAAAAATGAAAAAAAAAAAAAAAAAAAAAATTGGTTTTGGTGGTTTGCAATTTTTTCAAAAAAATAAAAAAAAAATAAAAAAAATGAAAAAAAAATAAAAAAAAAATAAAAAAATTAAAATCGATTAATTTTATCACTATATTATATATATATTCAAAAAATAATATAGTGATAAATTAATTAAAAATAAAAAAAAAATTTAATAACCATACCAGGTGAACAATAAAATCAAAATTATTCTTTCAAATAAAAATAAAAAATAAAAAATCATGTAATTCAGTTTTTATTAAAAAAAAAAAAAAAATAAAAAAAATAAAAAAAAATCTAATCGAACCAATTAATTGAAATTACGAAATAATCTCCACTATCTGGGAACTCTTATCCCAAATTACATTTTTTGTGGTTTTATAAAAAAAAAAATGAAAAAAAAAAAAAGGAAAAAAATAAAAAAATCTTTTTTTTTTCACAAAATCTTAACAAATCAAAAAAAGTTTTATTTATTTTTTTTAAAATAAAATTTATTTTCATCAGAAAAAAAAAAAAAAAAAGTTTATTTTTATTTTTTTATTTATTTTTTTTTTTTTTTTTCTGATCAAACATTTTTTCTCAAAATAAAAAAAAAAATAAAAATGAAAGTAATAAATATAATTTTATTAATAATTTTATTTATTATTAATTGTGAAAATGTAAAATCGATTGATTGTTCATACAAACCAGAAATGATTAAAATTAATTCTTGTAGTCTTCAAGCAAGTTTGGAAGTACAAGATCAATATTATTCATTTGAAAATGTATATATTGAACCATTTTTACTACCAATTAATAGTGAAAATTCTTTTTATTATAATTTAAATAATGGTATTGAATATACTTTAAATATTCAAAACAAGGGTTGTAATAATAATGTAACAGAAAAATTTAAACCAACTGGAATGTACTATGAATTAATTACTCAACCAAAATGTATGAATACTTTATTTAAATTTAATCTTTTTTATTATTACCTCAATGGAAGTTCAATTACAATCTCGACAAAACAAGGTAATTTAGAATATTATAATTATGATAAATCATGTAAGGCTAATTTTGTAATTGTTCCTCAAAGTGTAACAAATGGTGTTGTTCAAAATGGTGCTGTGAAAATAGTTAATCCAACATGTGGTTTCAACAATGGTAGTATAACTGTTGACTTGACAAAAGGCTATTCAAATGTCCGTTTATTCCGTTTCAATGAAGGTGAATTAGATGATGAAGTTCAACCAAGTAATATACCAGGTTCATTTTTGAATTTACCTTATAATAGTTATGTGATTTCTGTAGAATCTGAAGAATGTGGTAATGAAATTGTAAATATTGAACTTATTAATACTTTACCTACATTAAATGTTGAAATTAAAGAAGTTCCAAACTTTTTTGAAGATTCAACTTTTTCATTTTCATTATCATCTGGAGAACAAGGAATTTTAAATAGTACAAATGCTTTTGTTTTCGTTAATGAAAATGACGATGAGCCTATAAGTAATTGGACAGATTATACTGCCCGTTTCACAAGTGGAACTTTAGAATATGGTTATTATTATAATGTTGATTTTTTACCAGGCAATGAAAAATCATGTGAAACATTCGAATATGTAAATGGAGTGATTCCAGCATCCGTATTAAAGTATACAATTACAAAACATGGTGATAGTTGTTTAAATGACCTCCTATTGACAGTTTATCAATTTTCCAATAACCCAATTTCTTTGTATGATTTCAATGCTGATAGTATGATGACATTTGGGGATGGTGGTAATACAACAGTTATACCATATAATAGAGATTTTTCATTACAAGAGAAATATGCAGGCCCAACCCAATACTTTTCAACCGTATATAAAGTTCCAACTTATTCACTTGTTGAAACGACAAAAGGAGGTTTAACTGGATGTTGGAGAACTTTTAATATTACAATTAATGACTATGAAAGTTTAGGTGATCTAGAATTAGAATTTAATTACAAAACTGATTCTATTTACTATCCAGTAGATGGTGTTTTTATTGATATTCCAAGTGGTCCTTATAGAATCTCCTATTTTGTTGGAGATTGTGATACTAAATCATATTTCACTATTTTAAATTCTAAAGAAGATGAATGTAATCAAGATGTTATATCCACTTCATATAGAATTCTTCAAAATGCTACATGTTCGGAACCTTATGAAGTTGAATTTACAGCATCAACTCCACTTGGTTTGGTTAGTTATAACTTGAGTGTTTATTCTCTTTCCCATGTTGATGATAGATATGAATTTCCAAATAGTTTAGCTTATGTTGATGTATTATATTATAATCCAAATACTTTAATTTGGGATGATAAAGAATTTAATATATCTATTGGACATGATGCAAAATGTTCATTCACATATGGTACAATAGAATTAGAAATACCAAATGATCCATATAATCCAAATATACAATATAATGTAAAAAACGTTTTTGGTAATGATGGTAAACCACTAAGAAGTGCTGGTCCAGGTTTAAATTATTTAATACCACCTGGTGAGAATAATTTAATCGTTCAATATTTTTATGGTGGTAATTATAATAACATATGTTATAAATCAAAATCAGTTAACATTAATGCTGAAATATCAATTAAACCACAATATACTTCAAATGCTAATACCGATTGTCAAACACCAAATGGTAAAATCATTATATCAAATTATCAAGCATTTACTAATATTACAATTGAATTATCAGATCAACAATCATTCATAATTGCAGTTAATGGTGAATTAACCAATCTTAAAGGTGGTGATTACAATGTTTTCTTTGAATCAGAATCATGTAGTGGTTTTGTTACTATCAATGTCCCAACATCTGAAGATAATGTTGAAATTGAAACATCAATACTTCAAAATCCATCATGCCTTGTATATTTCTCTCCAGGTAATTCCGATGGTAAAATTAAAGTTAATGTTAAAAAAGATGGTGTACAATTAGACAATTTAATAGTTTCAGATTTAGCTGATTCACATTCAGATAATAATGTTTTTATTGGTGGAAAGGTTGGTTTAAATTCATTAATGATTAAATCAGGTAATTGCACTTGGTATAGAGATGTCAATGTTGAAAAAATTGATGGCCCAATGTTTTCACTTGAAACTCTACTCAATGAAAGTTGTGGTTGGCCAAATGTTTATAAATTAAATATTGGAAATCCAAATGTCGTCATTAAACAGACTAGTTATTCCGATAGTAATAAAAACTTTTATCAAGGTTCCTATTATTTTGTATTGTCAAGTAGTACTTCCTATTCCCTTCTACTTCAATGGAGTACAATTTGTTCAGAAAGTTTTAATATACCAGCAAAAAATAATATTCAAGATTATCAAGAATATCCAATTCAATATGAAATTGTAAAAGCTGATAATTGTCATTCATTGAAAATTGATATTATTATTAAAAATATGAATGAATTTTCAACAATGTCAATTTTTAGTAGAGTACCAGAATCAATTAATTCAACACATGCAATTTTCAGAAATTTACCACCAAATAAATATTACAATGTTGAGTATTTAAAAACTAAACCTTATTGTTATTCTTATCAACAAATTGGTGAATATGAAATTTCAAGTGGTTTAACAAAAGAATCTTTAAAAATTAAAAAATCAAATGATATGTGTCATAACGGTATTGGTAAAATTGAAATTCAAACTCCATTGGATACTGATAATTATTATTATTCAATGCAAAAGATTAATGGTTTAATGTCAGGTGGTTACGAAACAAATACTCATCTCACTAATGATAATGCTGATCAAGTTTTATCAAATTTACCAAATGGTATCTATTATATTACTCGTATTTGTAAATCAATTTTAAATTGTTACATTAGAGAAAAGGTTGAAATTATAAGTGAAAATCCATCAATTCAATCAATTACAATTAATCACTCGTATAGTAATAAAAACAATGGTACTGTAGAAATTAAATTAAATTATAATACAACTAAATCTGTAACTTTTGAAATCGTAAATACTCAATTATCAAATAATAATGGTATTTTCTCAAATTTATCTCCAAACAATTATCAAATTAAAATCACTATCACTGATAGAATGTGTCCTGTAACTTTATATGAAAATTTCAGTATCAATTCAATTCCAACACCAAAACCTGTAGATCCATCTAAAGATCCATCTGATGAACTTTCAACTTCAACTTTAATTCAAATTAATCATTTATTATTATTATTAATTATTTTAATTTTAACAATTATTATTTAAAAAATAAATAATTAAATAAATTTTTCAATTTTCTATTGAAAAAAAAAAATGTTTATATCTTTTTGTTGAAAATCAAAATTAAATAAAAAATTAAAAAATTAAAAAAATCTGAGGTGGGTGATACAACCACTCTTGTCACATCACACCAACACCCTTTAAAAAAAAAAAATAAAATAAAAAAAAAAAATAAAAAAAAAAAAAAAAAAAACAAATTAAATTTTTATTAAAATTTAAACCACTAACACAATAACAATAACAACAACAAAAATAAACCACTACCACAACAACAAAAAACAAAAAAACTTAAAAAACTAAAAAAATAAAAATTAAATTTTAATTACATGTAATTTAACTTTTTTAATTCAAAAAGATATATATAAAAAAAAAAGATATAATGAAATTGTACAAATATATTTTATTTTACATATTTTATATAATTATAAATAGAGAAATAAATGTTGTAAAATCAGTAAATCAATGTACATCACCAATACTAGATCTAATAATAAAAGATTCATGTGGTTTAGATAGTTCAAAATTAATTATAAATCAAGATGATTTTTCATTACTTGATATTATAAATTTATCACAATTATCACCACCACAACAAAAGCCACTACTACAACCAACTTATAATATAAATAATAAAGCATTTGAATGGAATTTAATTGATGGTATAGATTATTTAATTGAATATAGATATAAGGGATGTAATGGTAATGGTTATACTAATAAACAAATTGTGAAATCAAATGGAATGTATTATAAACTTAAAACTCAACCATTATGTTTATACACTCAATTTAATTTTACAATTTATAATTTTAATTCATATGGTGATTCAAAAGAATTTCAAGCAACACCTTCAAATATAAAAATTTCAAATCAAGATAATACATGTACACTCAATTTCTTCATTACTCCAATTAGTATAACAAAAGGTGCACTTCAAAATAACATTATATCATACACCCATCCAACATGTGGTTTTAAAAATGGTACAATTTCAATCACAATTCCCAAATCATCATCATTTTCAAATTATCATTTATTTTTTAAAAATGATTTAAATTTACAAAATGAAATTAAATCTATATCACCTTCAACCACAGATACAGAAACAGAAACAGAAACAGAAATGGAAACAACTATAAAATATATAAATTTAGATTCAGATGAATATTTAGTTTTTATAGATTCAGATGAATGTGGAAGAGAGAAAATTAAAATTAAACTTGATAATGTTTATCCACAAATTAATTTAGAATTAAATCATTTTTCAAATAGTTTTTATAATAATTCAATAATGTCATTCAATGATAATCAATCATCAATTAATTTTAATAAATCAAATTTAGTATTATTTTATGGTTCACAAAATTCAAAATTTATAAAAAAAGTACAACAACAACAATTGAAAAATGATAATTTTCAAGATGTTTTTTATAAGGATTTAACTTTTGGTTATTATTATAATAAAGATTTATCAATTAATCCAACTAACCAATTATTACCATCAATTTGTATATTTCAACAATATAGTAGTAATACAAGATCATTACCACAAATTAATTATACAATAATAAATGGAGGTGATGAAAATAATAGTTGTTTAAATATGATTAAAATTGAAATTAACTCATTATATGGAGAAAATGATGAAATTATATTAACGTCAATTACTGATAATTTAATTTACAAAATTGAAAAATTAAATATTAGTAATAATAATAATAATTATTATTATTATTATCAATCATATATTCCATACAATAATGAATTTAAAATTACTTCTTTAATTGGTAAAGGTGATATTTATTTTTCAACAATTTATAAAAAACTAACTTATAAAATAATTGAAACTTCATCAATTGAACAAATTGGGTGTTGGAAAACATTTAATATTACAATTTATGATTTTCAAGATTATAAAGATTTAAAATTAATTGGTTCAAATGAAGTACTAATTTATCCATCAGTTGAAGGTGTATTTATAAATGTACCTTCAAATCAATTAACATTATCCTATTATTACGGTGACTGTATTACAGAGTCAAGAATTAATATTGCTATAAATGATAATGATCATTCAAATTTTGGTTTACATTCAGATTATAATCCATTAGATAATGTTAAAATTGATTATTCAATAATTAAAAACTCAACTTGTTTTACACCAGCCATTATCCAATATTCAGTAAATTCACCACTTGGCATTTTAAATGGTACTTTTGAAACTGACGATGAATATGAAAATTTTATAAAATTTCCAAATTCACTTTGTTTTATACCATTATCATATTCAACACCAAATACAACACCAACTACATCACCAACTACAACAACATCAATACCTATTGATTTTAGTTATAAAGTAATTAAAACCCCATCTTGTTCAATTGATCAGTCAGGTTTAATTTCAATAAGATTAAATGATAGAAACTTTGTTAATTCAAATTTAATTTATAAAATTGAAAGTAATGGTGAAATTTTAATTCAACATCCATCAAACCATAATAATTATTTCATTAAATCTGGTGAAAATAAAATTAAAATTACTTTAAAAATTGGTAATAAATTTTGTGTATCATCAATACAAAAATCAATTAATATTCCAAAGATAAATTCAATTAATCCAAAAGTTTTAATTACACCAATTACAAATTGTGAAAATTCAAATGGTAAAATTGAAATTTTAAATTATCAAGAATTTACAACAATTGAATTATATTCAATAATTAATAATAAACTTTTAAATTCAATCAATAATGGTAGTACATTTTATAATCTTGAATCTTCAAACTATATATTAAATTTTAAATCACTAATTTGTTCAGGTTCAATAATAGTTAATGTACCATCATCATCTTCATCAAATGATAAAAATAGTAAATATAAAATTACACCAACTATAATTCGTAATCCAACTTGTAGTAATGGTAATAGTTATTCAGATGGTAGAATTGGTATATCATTGATTAAAGATGGTAATAAAATTAATAATTTTACAATTTCAAATATTAATGATAATCATAATTATTATTTTACAAATGGTATTTATGAAATTGCAACAGTTGGTTTAAATCAGTTAATAATTAAATATGGTTCATGTAAGTGGTATGAAAATATTACATTAGAATTTGATGATCCTAAATTCAAAATTCAAAATTTATTTAATCAAACATGTGGTTTCAATTATAATTTATATAAAATCATTTCAAATAATTCAAATGTTCAAATTAATAAAATTACCTATGTCACTGCTACTGATTATACAAATTATCAAAATGAACATTTTATTTCAAATCCTTTTAGATTCCCATTAATTTATACAATTCGTTGGAATGATTTATGTGAAAATACATTCACACAATATTATGATATTAATAATAATAATGATATAAATAATCAACAAATTAATGTAAAATATGAAATTGTTTATCCAAATGATTGTTTATCAAGTTCATCATCATCACCATCATTCAAATTTGATATTATTATTAAAAATATGAATTCATTTAAATCATTACTTTTATATGGTAGAGTTCCAACAATATCAATAAATTCAACTCATTCAATTTTTAAAAATGTTGTACCTTCAGAAACATATGAATTCACTTATACTTCATTGTATGGTTGTGATGGTATTTTTTATATTTATAAAGACGATTTACCAAAAACAAATGTTAATCAAAAATTAGATATTAAAATTACAAATGATATTTGTCATTCTGGTCTTGGTTCAATTCAATTTTCAAATTTTGATAATGATAATTATTATTATTATTTAAGATCATTGAAATTAAACTATAAAGAAAATGATAATGATGTCGATCATTCATATAGTATACCAATTTATAATGCCAATAATAATAATAATTATAATAATAATATTAGTAATAATAATAATAATTACACATTCAATTTAAAAGTTGGAACTTATAATATTTATCGTGGTTGTAAATCAATGATTAATTGTATAATTGATGAAAAAATAACAATTGGTAATGATGATCCAGTAATTGAATCAATCAATCTTTTAGATTCTTTTAATAGTTCAAAAAATGGTTCTGTCGAGGTTAAATTAAATTTCAATTCATCATTTCCAATTGTTTATGAAATCGTTGGAACAAAATTTTCAAATTTAAATGATGGTAAATTTTTAAATTTACCACCAAATTCATATGAATTAAAAATAATTATCACTGATAAAATGTGTCCAATCGTCTTGACAAAGAACTTCACCATTAATTTAATTCCAACCGAGAAAACAAATAGACAACCTTCAAATTCAACTATTCTAAAATTTAATTACTTATTATTTTTAATTGGATTTTTAATTATAATTATTTTTTAAATATTTAAAAAAAAAAAAAAAAAATAAGATATATAAAATAAATAATATAAATACATAAACAAAAAAAAAAAAAAATCCCATAGTTTTGTAAAATAAAAAAAAAAAAAAAAAAAAATCAATATTCAAAACAGATAAAATTTAAAATAATATATAATTATTAAGAGCTATTTGTATTAAATTATAAAAAATTAAAAAGTTTAAAAAAGTTTTTTTAATTTTGAATTAATGATAACTAAATTTAAATTACTATAGTAAATTGGGAATTAAAAAAAAAAAAAAAATTTATTTAGTTTGACTAAATAAAAAAATATTCTTTTATTAAAAAAAACCAATCAACAATCTGTTTAATAAAAGGAAGAATATTAAAAGTCTAAAAAAAGAGTTTTTTTTTTTTAATTATTATTAAATTATAATAAATTTCAATTATTTTAAGATTACCAAATAAAAAAAACCATCCAAAAAATCTTAAACTCTGGACAATACAGCCCAAATGGCTTTTAAAAAAAATAATAAAATTATTTATTTAAAAAAAAAAAATAATTCTTTTTTTTTATATTATTTTTTTTTTTTTTTATTCTTTGTAATAAAAACAGATAATTGATAAGATACGCTGAAACTCTTTTTTTTTTATTCTTTTTTATTCTTTGTAATATTCTTTTGTTATATTAAAATCAAAAAACCGAATCTGTTTCGAAATAAACAATACGATATGTATAAAAAAAGTTTTTTTTTTTTTTTTTTCTATTCATTTTTTTATTCTTTTTTTTTTTTTTTTCTATTCATTTTTTTCTAATTATTTTATTCTTTGTAATATTCTTTTTTCCTTTTAAAAAAAAAATATCTAAAAAAAAAAAAAAAAAAAGTAGATTTTACCCAAGACCCACAGATTTCGAAAAACAGTTATTTGAAAAAAAAAAAAAAAAAAAAAAAAAAAAAAAAATTAAACTTTAAAAATAAGAAACGAAAAAAAAAATGACATTTTTGATTTGATATCTTTTTTTTCGTAAAAATAAGAAAAATAAAACAAATCAAAAAAAAAAAAAAAAAAATTTTTATTATCAATTATTTCACAAAAAAAAAAAAAAAAAAAAAAAAAAAAAAAAAAATGAAAAAAGAAAATGGAAACTGTGATACTGAACCTATTCCCTTATCAATAATATTATCTAATGATAATGAAAATACAAACGAAACCATCATAGAAACCAATAATAAAAGTGATACCAGCGGTAATGATAATAATAATAATGATAATAATAATAATAATAATAATAATAATAATAACGAGAATAAAGAAAAAGAGCATCACCATCATAAAGTACCTATTTTTGCCTATGTAATATTAGGATTTGCATTATTAGCAATGTCAAGTAGTGGTGTTGCATTAAAATCAATTGAAGCACCGCCACTTCTTAAAGCAAGTTGGAGACTTCAATCAACATCAATATTATTATTTTTTGGATTAATCTATGAAGTTACAATGATTTATAACTTTCATAAAAAGATTATACAAAAGTTACCAAAATCTTTAATTTTATTATTACCAAATAAAATTTCAATTATTTATAATAATTTTGATAAATTAAAAGAAGAAGAAGAACAAGAACAAGAACAAAATGAAGATGAACAAAATGAAACAAATTACAATAATCAAAAAAAAGAAATTGAAAAAGAAAAAAATAAAGAAGAAATTAAAATTAAATTATTTCAAAGGAAAACTATTTTAATTTTACTTGGTACAGGGATAATCCTTGGATTTCATTTTTCATTTTGGATTGTAAGTGCGATTTTTTAATTTTTCATTTTAGGTCGTAGATGCGATTTTTTAATTTTTTAATTTAATTAATTTATTATAATATAAAGATATCTTTAGATAAAACCACTTTAGCTCACAGTTTATTATTTGTAACTTCATCACCAATTATGATAGTTTTGGTAATGATAATAAGAAGAGCACCAATTTCAAAAGGTGAAATTATAGGTTGCATTTTAGGTTTTATTGGATTAATAATTACATTATTCGATTCTTTATTTTTTAATAATAATAATAATAATAACAATAATGATGATAGTATTGGTAGTGGTAGTGGTAGTAGTAGTATTGGTAGTGGTAAATCTAATCAAAATCCAACAGTATATGGTGACTTTTTAGCATTAATGGGTGCAGTATGTATTGTTTTTTATTTATTTGCAGGTTCATTACTTAGAAAATGGATGCCATTATTTTGTTATGCATTTCCTGTAACTTTTATAGCTTCAATATTCTGTTCAATTGCATCATTAATTTTTGAAGAAACAGATTTATTCATATTTGGTTGGGTTTCAAAATCTTTTATATTATTAACTTGTTATTTAGCTGGTAAGTTTTGATTTTTTATTTTATTTTCTTATCATTTTAAAATTAATTTAATTAACTTTTTTTTTTTTAAAAAAAATACAAATAAATTTAAAATAGTTTTCCCTGGATTTATTGGGCATACGGGAATGAACGCGATTATTAAATATATTGAACCTGTTGTTGTAAGAATTTTATTTTATTTTTAATTTTAGTTTTCTTTTTTTTTTCTTTTTTTTTATTTTTTTTTTTTTATTAATAATAAAACAATTTTTAAAAATTTATAAATCTATAGATTAGTGTTACATTATTATTAGAACCTCCAATTGGATCATTAATGGGATACGTAGTTGGTGTTGAAGGTTTACCAACATTTTTTACATTCATTGGTGGTCCTTTCATTATTGGTGGTTGTTTATTAGTAACAATTTCATCACATCTCAGAAATAAAAAATTACAACAACAACAACAACAACAACAACAACAACAACAACAACAACAACAACAACAACAACAACAACAACAACAACAACAATCACAACAAAACTAAATATTAATAATAATAATAGTATAATGAATATTAATAATAGAATAAAGAACAACACTAATTAATTTTACGATGTTGTCAAATTTCAATCTATTCATATGAAATTTTCTTCCAAAAAAGGTTTTATTCCAAAAAAAAAAAAAAAAAAAAAAAAAAAAAAAAAAAAAAAAAAAAAGTAAGAATTTTAAATAATTGATAAAAAAAAAAAAAAAAAAAAAACCAAATAAAAGTAGTATAAACCATTTCTTTTCTCAAACCTTTTAAAATCCTAAAAGCCTATCTTAATTAGGAAATAGCTATTTCCATATGGAAAGAAAAAAAAAAAATTAAAAAAATTAAAAAAAAAAATTAAAAAAATTAAAAAAAAAAAAATTTCGAAAAAGTTTCTAAAAATGGTAAAAAGAAAAAAAAAAAAAAATTTAGAAATTAATAATAAAATGTATTTTTTTTTTTTTTCCTCTGTAATTATTTTCAAAAACAATAAATAATAAATAATAGATAAAAAAAATATCTAAACAAATTAAAATTTTTCAAATTTCAAATAAAGAAATAAAAATAAACCTAAAGAAAAAATGAGAAGAAGAGGACCAATGAGAAGAGGACCAGTTATAGTTGCACCAAGAAGGGGTGTAGGTTTAGGTACATTAGCAGCTGGTGTTGGTGTTGGTATGTTAGCATCAAGTGCTTCACGTCCCCATTATGCACCTCCACCACCACCACCACCACAACAAGTAATTCATACATATCAACAACTACCTCCACAAGTAATTGTTCAACAACCAGGAGTTCAACCTCAAATGATATTCGATCCAGCAACAGGACAATACTATCAAGTTGCTCAACCACCTATTGTTCAAACTACAACTGTCCAAAATCCTTATGGATATTAAACAAATTTGAACAAAACTAAATAATAATAATAATAATAATAGTAATAAAAAAAAAAAATTAAAAAAATTAAAAATTAAAAATTAAATCAAAATCTGCAAATTAATAAATAAATAAATAATAAATATTTTTAAAAAATTAAAATTTATATATATTTATATTTTTTTTTTTGTTTTAATACTTAAAAAATAAAAGAAAAAAATATATAATTTATTATTATTATCTAAGTTTTTTTTTTTTTTTTTTTTTATGAATCTTCGCCAGTTAAATATTTGAGAGAAAGTTTTGCATTTTTAACAGCAGAAGGAACATCATCGAATTGAAGTGAACTGATTACCCATTTAGAATATTTCTCAGCACTTGCTTTATCGGTATCAGATGGTGTATGATTTAAGTTCATTGACATATTGCCACCTCCACCGCCACCGCTCATTAATTGTTTTTGTTGTTGTTGAATTTGTTTTTGAAGTAGTTGGATTTGTTGTTGTTGTTGTTGAAGTTGTTGTTGTTGAAGTTGAATTTGTTGTTGTTTTTGTTCCACCTCATCTTGTAACATTTGATTTTGATGTTTTTGTTTTTGAATAGTTAAATTTTGTTGAGCAACTTGTTGTTGATATTTAATTAAAGCTTCATTATCATGACTATTGTGATGTTGTTGTGGTGGTGACTGTTTATGTTGTTGTGGTGGTGATTGTTTAAATTCGTATGCTGGTGGTGGTGGTTGATTATATTCATTATTGTGACTATTTGAAGGGAATTTTGGGAATGAAGATGAAGTTGATTTTTGTTGTTGTTTTTCACTATAATCTTCCACTTCTTCTTGCTCTTCTTCTTCATCACTTTCAAATACTTGTCTCTTTTGATTTGTAGAATTTGGAAATGTTGGGAATGATGGTTGTTGACTATTATTATTATTATTATTACTATTGGTTGGTGATGTGAAAGATGGGAAAGAAGGGAATGATGGTTGTTGACTATTATTACTACTACTATTGGTTGGTGAAGGTGTTGATGGAAATTTAGGGAAAGAAGGTGCGCTATCAGAATTGGTTGTTGTTGGTGGTGATGGGAATGATGGAAATGATGGAAATGCTGGTTTATTATTATTACTATTATTATCTGAATTAGTTGGTGATGGGAATGATGGGAATGAAGGGAATGATGGTGTAGTATTATTATTATTATTATTATTATTTGGAATTGAAGGGAAAGATGGGAAAGAAAGTGATGATGACATACCTTCACTAACACTATTAGTTGTAATTATGGTTGATGATGACATATTATTATTATTATTATTATCTTGTTGTAAAGTTGCTTTTGCTAAATTTAATTCCATTTCTAATTGTTTCAATTGTGCATCCTCTTCAGTTTCTCCACTTGCTCCACCTTCTTCATTTTGGTCAATTGATGGTGGTGGTGATGGTGCAACACCGTTTTTAATTGCTGTATTGATATCAACAGATCTCCAACTTGCATACTTTTTCTTTAATTTAACTTCTTCACTAACTTCACCCATATGTTCTAAAACATTAAAAAATAAAAATGCTGAATAAAATGTTGTTGATGTTGCTCTAATAATTTAAATTTAAAAAAAAATATTAATAAATTTACTATTCATTTACTTTTTTTTACTTTTTTTACTTTTTTTTTTCTACATACTTATTTGCTTTACCGGCACGATCTTGAGTATCAGCAAATGAAAATGCTTTCATAGCAAATGCTTCTACATATTTTGCTTCATCTTCTTCATCTAATCTTGATCCTAATTTTGCTTTATCCTATATAAATTTTTTTTTATTAAAATTTATTTAAATTATTTTTTAAAAAAAAAATAAATAAATAAAAAACTTACAGCATCACCTTGATCTAAAATTTTAACAATTGGTATACTAAGGAATGAACCTGATGCACCCATTTTTTGTTTTATATCCATTGCCATTTGTATTGCATGAACTCTACAATAATATGCCATAAGTAAATCATGTTTTTCTAATTGTTGTGATTGTTTTAAGTATGGTATAATTGGTTTTAATGCTGGTGGTAAACTTGCTAAATCCATATTTTTTTTTTTTTTTTGCAAATAAATAAAGTTTGAAAGGGAAAATTAAAGTTATATATATATATAAATATATATAAATATTATATATATAAATATATTAAAATAAAAGAATAAGAAAAAGAAAAAAAAAAATTGAAAAAAAAAAAAAAAAAAATTGATATTTGTAAAAAAAATTTAAATTAAATTTAAAAAAAAAAAATTAAATAAAAAAAAAAAAAAAAATAAAAATTAAAAAAGTGAGTAAAAACAAAACTCATTTTTTTGGGAGATTTAATATTTAGAAATAAAATATTTATTCTTTTTTATTATAATTGTATATATATATATATAAATAGTTTTTGAATAATTTTTTTTTTTTTTTTTTTTTTTTTTTTTTTAATTTGTTGGTGTTAAAGTTAACATAATACAACCATGTGGTGGAATTAAAGAATCACTTTCATAAGATTCAGTAAAAGTTCCAAGATTTGTTTGAGTCCATAAATTTCTAATTGATAATTGTTGAGATGGCTCCATCCAAATATTGCCCCATAATAATTCAATAGTGGCTGGATTAGTATCGGTATTGAATAAAACTACAGCTCTAGCACCATTTGATAAAGGTTTAGCCCAAATTTGTTGTAAACCACCATTATATGATTTAACCAATGATCCTTGTACACCTAATGGATCTTGATTAATTGCAATGACTTCAGAGGCTGTTAAAATTGATAATGTCTCTTGATCAATATCAATCAAGTCACATCCTGCAATGAGTGGGGCATTCAATAAGGACCATAAGGAAAAGTGTGACACGTACTCTGTGTTGGACATACCACCATTGCCAACCATCATCATGTCAGGGTCGTTGAAACCACCGATACCCGAGAAGGAGGTGATTGGTGCTTGTGCCATAAGGTTGGAGAGCATGCTGTCCCAATTGTCTTTAATATCTGGTGTAGTTCTCCAAGAGTTGCCGACACTCATACCAAAAGTCCAAGGATTCTCATAACCCCAATCACAGAGTGAAAAGAACATTGGTCTACCAGTTGCATTTAATGCTTGTGACATAATTTGATAACGTTGTTGTGGATTCTCCAATGTAGCATAACACCAATCTTCCTTAACATAATCAATACCCCATTCTGCGTAAGTTTGTGCGTCATTAGCTTCATATCCATAACTACCAACTCTCTTTTGACATGTTTCAGTACCAGCATCAGTATAAATACCAATCTTTAATCCTAAAGAATGTATATAATCTGCAACATATTTAATACCATTTGGGAAATTAGTTGGATCACTTAAAAAAAAAAAAAAAAAAAAAAATTAGGATATTTTTTTTTTGGGAATTTGGAAATTTTTTTTTTTTTTTTTTTTTTTTTTTTATACTTACGCATAAACAGTACCATTTGGATATCTACCACCAGCCCAACAATCATCAATGTTAACATATGTATAACCAGCGTCAGCCATACCATTTGATACCATTGCTTTGGCAGTGTTCATGATAACGGATTCATTGATATTACATGCATAGAAATTCCAACTACTCCAACCCATTTGTGGTGTTAAAGCTAAACCATTATCCAAAGCATTTACTGTTGCTAATGCAATTGTTGCTAATAAAGTTGCAGCAATTTTCATCATTTTTTTTTTTTATTTTATTTCTTTAAAAAAATTTAGAATGAATAAAAAATAATAAAAAAAAAAAAAAATGAAAAAAAAAAAAAAATAAAAAAAAATTCAATTTTAACTTTTTTTTTATAAAATTGATTGAAAATATCTAAATTTTATTTTTTTATTTTTTTTTTTTTAAATTTCAATTTTATTCACAAGCATGGTATCCCAATCAAAAATACTGGTGGGAAAAATGAAAAAAACCAAAAGATATTACAAACAAATCGGTCAAGCTTGAAGAAAAAAAAAAAAAAAAAAAAAAAATGAAAAAATGAAAAATAAATAAATCACTAAAAAAAATAAAAAAAAAATTTAGTAACAAAAGATATTTTGATAACAATTGTTGGAAACGTCTTAAAGTCGAACTTAATTTTTTTTTATTTTGTTATTTGAAAATGATGATGATGGCATTATTTTTATTTTATTTTTTTTTATTTTTTTTTAATTTTTTTTTTTTGACACTTTTAAAATTTTCAAGACGTCCAAAAAATTATTTTTTTATTTACGAATTTTTTTTTTTTTTCCTCTAAAGTTAATCATTACACTGTTATAATATTTACTTCTTATTTAGACAAAAAAAAAAAAAAAAAAAAAAAAAAAAAAACCAAATAAAAAATGATAATAAAAATAAAAAGATAAAAGTATAAAAAATAAAAAAAGATAATATTATTAATTATAATAATAATAATAACCAGGCGAAAAATAATAAAATTAAAATAAAATAATAGTCAAAATGAAAAAATAGGTTATTTTCAAACAGAATTCCTAAAAAAAAAATAAAAAAAAAAAATAAAATAAAAAAATAAAAATATATTAGGGGAAAATAGTAAACACACAATTTTGGTGAAATTATTATTTTTTTTTTTTTTTTTTTTTTTTTTTTTTAATGGTTTATTAAGCTATAATTCACCTGATTAAGGTGGGCATCACCGCGGCTTTATCACTATTTTGTGTGTGAAAGCATGCTTTGAATATTTCAGCCAACATTCAAAATTTTTTTTTTTAAAAAAAAAAATTTTAAAAAAAAATAAAATAAAAATAAAAATAAAAAAACAATAAATAAAAAAATATATTTGTTTTTTTTTTTTTTTTTTTTTTTTTTTTTTTTTTTTTTTTTTTTTGGTTAATTTTATTTTTATTTTTTTAATTTATTTTTTTTTTTTTTTTTTTTCATTACATTTAATTCTGTTCTATTCCTTTCTCAACAATACTTTTTTGTTCATTTTTCCCAAAAAAAAAGAACAACAACCTTTTTTTTCATATTTTTTTTTATAGTTCGCCGATTTCCCAACCTTGTTTTTTTTTTTATTTTATTTTATTTTTTTTTTTTGTTCATTTTTCCTTTTTCTATTTTTTTCAATATTTGCTCTTGTGTTTAAAAAAAAAAAATAAAATAAAATAAAAACACTCACAAAAAGTATACCACACACACCCACTCAAACAGTATCAATCATTATTATAATTTAAAAAATTAATTTTATTTAAATTAAAATAATAAAAATAATAAAAATAATAATAATAACAAAAACACAAAAAAAAAAAAAAAAAAACAAAAAAATAAAAAATAAAAAAAAAAAAAAATTTATTATAATTGTCAATAATAAATTTGTTACTACTATACTCAGCAACATATATATTAAATGTTAATTTAAGTGTGATTTTTTAATTTTTATTTATTTTATTATTTTAATTTATTTTTTTTTTTTTTATAAAAAAAAAAAATAATTTAATTTTTTTTTTAAGTACAAATTACATTTATAAAAAACACTCTACACTATCAAGTTTTTATTTTTATTTATTTTTAGTAGTTACACCATTATATATATTTTAATATATGTATAAAAAAAAAAAAAAAAAAAAAACAATAATAACAAAATAATAAAATAATAAAATAAACAATATATATTTAAATAATAAATAATCAAAAATGTTTAGGAATAATAATAACGATAATAATAATAATGATAATGGCTTTGATGATGAAAATAAAGGTATTTTCTTAGATAGTAAGATAGAGATTAGTGATGAAACGTCATTAATTCATAAACCTTATCATGATGATTACGACGAAAATGGATTAATCAATAATAATAATAATAGTCATAATAATAATAATGGTGGTAACAATAACAACCATGGTCCATCAAAAGTTACTCATAGAAGAGGTAAACATACATTCACAGAAGCAGATAAATTAAAAATGACAAAATTTGAAGTAAGTAAATAATTATAATAATTATAATTATATTATAAAATTTTAATAATTTATTTATTTATTTATTAAGAGTTTAGATTTTCCAATTATTGATAATCAAATTTATAGAGAATATATAAGAAGGACATCAAAATTAAATCATATGTTAAAAACATTTGGTAAATGGATAATTTGTTTTATGATTGGTGTATTAGTTGGTATAACGGCATATTTGGTTAAACAAAGTGTTGAATTTGTAAATGAATTCAAATTTGATCAATCAGGAAAATATTTAGAAGATGAAAGAAAGTTTATAGCATTTTTAGTTTATTATTCAATCAATATATTATTTGGTGTTAGTGCATCATTGGTTATTATACCAGTGGGTCAAATCGCATCGGGTTCAGGTATACCAGAGGTAAAGGGTTATTTGAATGGTATACGTATTCCTCAATCGATGAATGTGAAAACATTGGTTGGTAAATTGGTGTCATTAATACTCGCCTACTCTAGCGGACTAATATTGGGACCTGAGGGACCGATGATTCACATTGGAAGTATGTTGGGTGGAGCAATTGGCCAAGTTAAATCAAAAACATTGAAATGGTATCCCAAGGTGCTTTGGAAGTACCATAACGACCGTGACAGAAGAGACTTCATATCAACTGGTGCTGCTGCTGGTGTCGCCGCTGCTTTTGGTGCACCCATTGGCGGTGTTTTGTTTGGCTTTGAAGAGGCTTCATCATTTTGGTCACGTCAATTAACTTGGAGAACTTTCTTTGCTTGTTTAATCGCCACATTCACCACCAATATCATTCTACAGGGTTTCGATATGCAACTTCATGACTATGGTGTATTGAAATTTGGTCTCTCCAATAAATATCTTTACAAATATTCAGAGTTAATTCCATTCGCATTGATAGGTGTTGCAGGTGGTTTATTCGGTGCATTATTTGTCAATTTAAATGCACATTTATCTCAATGGAGAAGTAAATTCTTTGCAAATAAAAAGATTTATTTACGTGTTTTAGAGGTTTTCATTTTAATTACAATTACATCAACCATTTTATATTGTTGTGCAGCTTTTACACCATGTCGTTCAAAAACTCAGGCAAATGGTTCACAAACAAATTCTTTAGATACCTCATCCTCCTCAATTTTATCATCATCAGGTGATAATTCAAAAAATTCAACAAAACTTTTTAAATTATTAAATAATGCAAGTGGTGAAGATAAACAAGAAGATAAATTCATTGCATTCTTTTGTGAACAAGGTGAATATAATCAAATGGCAGGTTTATCATTTAATAGTTTAGATGCAGCATTACGTTTATTATTTAGTACAAGTACCGATATTTTCACAATACCAACTTTAGCAGTATTTTCCTTGATTTCATTCATTTTAACTACAATCACTAGTGGTTTAATGTTGGCAAGTGGTTTATTCATTCCAATGATGTTAGTTGGTGCTACCTTTGGTAGATTGGTTGGTCAAGTGATTGCATTATTCGTATCTGTGGATCCATGTATCTATGCTTTGGTTGGTGCTTCAGCTATGATGGCAGGTTTTTCACGTATGACCATTTCCTTGGCAATTATTATGGTGGAATTAACAGAGGGTACACAATATATGCTTCCTGTGATCTTATCAGTTATGATTGCCAAATGGGTTGGTGATTTCTTTAATGAATCCATTTATGAACATTTAATTGAACAGAAATGTTATCCATTCCTTCAATCACAACCTCCAAAATCAATGATCAAATTGGGTGTAGTCGATATTATGAAGACTGAAGTCGTGACATTGCATGAGGTGGAGCGTGTTAGCAAGGTTATTGAAGTATTGAAGTCAGAACAACATTTCCACAATGGCTTCCCAGTTATTGAACGTCCAAGACCACTCGATCCAAATAGGAAGGATGCTTATGGCAATTTAGAATACTATGAAGATGAAACCACCTATAGTGGTTTAATATTACGTAATCAATTGATTTGTTTACTCTATTATAGAATCTTTTGTCATGAACAACCATTACCTCAAAATCCACGTTTACTTGGAGGCAATTCAAATAGACGTTACAATCAACGTCGTTTTGGTCGTCCAACCGAATATGGCTACGCTCCTGCTGATCCAAGAATGACCTATGAACTAATGACTCAATCATTGGCAAGACATTTCCCACCAATCGATAAAATGAACCTTAAAAAAGAAGAGATCGAAACAATGTATATCGATCTTAGACCCTATATGAATCTAAGTACAATCGTTGCAAATGAAACTTATTCCTACTCGGAAACTTATTCAATTTTTAGAACTATTGGTCTTAGACATTTACCTGTTGTAAATAAAAAGAATGAAGTTGTTGGTATTGTAACAAGAAAAGATCTTTTATAAAAATTAAAAAATAAAAAAAAAAAGAAATATAAAAAAATAAAATAAAACAATTAAAAAATAATAATAATAATAAATAATAAAAATAAAAAGATATTTTAGTTAAAAGTAATTTAAAATTGTAAAGTGTTTTTTATTTATTTTAAAAAGGTAAGATTGATTGATCACCTTATTTTTTTTTTTTAAAAAAAAATAAAAAAAAGTTTAAAAACAACATGAGTTACAAAATTGTTAAAAAAAGATGATGAACAAATATGACTCTAACGACTTGTGTGAAACTACCTTGGAAAGTGACATAAAATGCTTTTTCATCCTTTTATTAGTTCAATCATAATTACTATGGGAATTAATGGTATTTTTTTTTTTCTTTTTTAAAAATTAAAATTTGGAATGTTGGTACCGTTTGGCTCACTATTTAAATTGAAAAAAATAGTGATTCTTTTATAGTACTCGGGATCTCGGTATGTTTTGGCGAAAATATCACATCGCGAAATTGCTAGTAACTTATCGATGGCAAAAACAATCCTTGCTTTTTGATCTACCTTTTTAATTTTTTAAAGCATTGTTTTAATATTATCTTTTGAAAACTTAATGTTATGGGTCAAATATTCGTTTTTTTATTTTCGTTTTTTTAAAAAAAACATTTATTTTTATTTTTTTTTTTTTTTTTTTTTTCAATTTTTCAATTTTTTTTAAGTTGTTTAAAAAATAAAATTCCCTTTATGGTCGTCACATTTTATTTTTTATCATTTATAATATTTTATTATAATTTTTATTATTTTTTTCTTTTTTTTTTTTTTTTTTCTTTTTTGATTTCTTTTTTTGAGATATTTTGGGCTCGTCGGAATTTTAAAAATTATAAAAAAAAAAAAGAAAAAAAAAAAAAGAAAAAAAATTCAAAGGTTATAAAAAATTTAAAGTCTGAATTTTAATAATTAAATAATATATATATATATATATATACTCTTTCTTATATTTTCTTTTTTTTTATTTTTTTTTATTAACAATAATAAAGTTAATAAATATATTTTTTTTTTTTTATATTTTTTTTTTTCAATTTCTTGGTTTAAGCATTTTTGGCCAAACTATAAATAAAAAAAAAAATGGGTTTTTTATTAGTTTCCAAGAAAACAAAGTCGCTTTTCAAAAAAATAATTTAAGCATCAAAGTCGCTGATCAGGTTTTTTTTTTTTTTTTATTTTCTTTGATTAATCCCCACAGACCGGTATTTTATCAAATTTGCAACCAGAAGTTCAAAATATACAAAAAAAAAAAATTCCCATGGCTTTTTTTACTGTTTTTTTTTAAAAAATTTAATTTTTTTTTAATTTTTTTTATTTTTTTTTTGAATTTTTTAATTTTTTTTATTTTTATTTTTTTTATTTTTAATCATTTTAATGTGTTACTATTTGTGTGTGTAAAAAAAAAAAAAAATAAATAAATAATATTTAAAAAAATAAAAAATAAACAGTTTTTTTTTTTTCACACATCAAAATTATTATTATAAAAACAAATTTTTTTTTTTTTTTATTCATTTCATTTATTCCATCATCAACAACATCATCATCGTCATCATAAATAAAAAAAAAAAAAACCAACAATAACAACAACAAAAACAACAACAATAACAACAAAAACAACTTGTATTATTAATATTATTTATTTATTTTATAAATTTTAAAAAATTTTCAAAAATGGGAGGAAATTTATCATCAGAATTAAAATCAACAAAATATAGAAAGAGAGAGATTGTTGATTTAAGAAAGATGAATATTGATAAATTACCACCAACCATTGGAGCATTACAATGTAAAGAGTTATTATTATCAGAGAATGATTTAATAACGATACCAGAGGAGATTGGAAAACTTAGTAAGGTAGAGATCATTGATTTCGCCAAGAATCGTATCAATTATATTCCACCAGAGATTGGATCATTGGCAACATTGAAGCAATTGTTCTTGTCAAATAACAAGTTATTCTACACACCGATCACACCAAACATTGGAGCATTAAAGAATTTGACACGTTTAGATTTATCATCGAATCAATTGGATGACCTACCAGTGGAGATATCAAATTGCGAAGCGTTAGAGTATTTGGATATCTCTGACAACCAATTGCAATCATTCCCATTGGAATTTGGAAAGTTATACAACCTTCAAGTATTCAATTGCTCAAAGAACTCGTTGAAATCGTTGCCTTCAGAGATCAGCGGTTGGGTGAAGTTGGAGGAATTGAACGTGTCCAACAATCAATTGGCATTCTTGCCAAATCAGATCTGTTTGTTGGGTTTGCTCTCGACTTTGAATGTCGGCTTCAACAAGTTGCAGCAATTACCTGAAGAACTCTCCTCAATGGTGAGCTTGACCAATTTGGACCTCAAAGTGAATCCACCACTTCAATACGTACCACAACTCTCCAACCTTCGTCAATTGAAAATCCTCTCAATTAGAAACCTTCAAATCACTCATTTACCATTGGGTCTTGGTTTACTCTCAGAGTTGATTGAATTGGATATTAGAGATAACCCACAACTCAAAGAGATCCCATACGATATCGCCACCCTTATCAATCTTCAAAAATTGGATCTCTTTGGTAACAACATGAGAATCGTTCCAAGAGAAGTTGGTAATCTCATCAATCTTCAAACTTTAGATCTTCGTCAAAACAAACTTACCATTGATAATATTCCATCAGAAATTGGTAAACTTGTAAACTTAAAGAAATTATTATTATCAAATAATTTATTAATTGCATTACCACCAGAAATTGCATCAATGAAAGCATTAAAAGTAAATATAAATATATATATATATATATACAAATATTATAATTATTAAATTTAAACTAACTTTTTTTTTTTTTTTTTTTTTTTTATTATAGGAATTTGAAGCATCAAATAATCAACTTCAAGCAATTCCAACAGAAATTGGTGAATTATCAGGTTTAACTAAAATTAATTTATCAGGTAATAAATTAACAAGTATTCCAGCATCATTTGGTAATTTATCAGAATTACAAATTTGTGATTTAAAGAGTAATGAAATTGCAGAATTACCAACTACATTGGATGGTCTTAAATCTTGTACTAAAATTGATCTTTCACATAATATGTTAACTGAATTACCATGGGAGTTTGGTGATTTAATTGGTCTTACCATTCTTGATGTTGGTCATAATCCATTAACAATTCCACCAAATCCAATCGTTATGAAAGGTACTGAATCTATCATTCAATGGTTAAAGAAGAATGAAAAAGAAGGTCGTAAAGGTAAAGTTAGTGGTTTAGGTATTCAACAAGATAATGAAAAATAAATTTAAATTTTAAATTTTAAATCCTAAATCTTAAATCTTAAAAAAAAAAATAAAAATAAAAAAAAAAAAAAAAATAAAAAAAAAAAAAAAAAATAAATAAAAACAAACAATTAACAAATAATAATAATAACAACAATAAAAAAAAAAAAAAAAAAAAAAAAAATTAAAAAAAAAACAAAAAACAATGTTTTTTATTTATATTAATCATGTTTTTTTTTTATTTATAAATTTGTAAAAAAGTAAAAAAAAAAATAATTATGAAATTTCGTGCCATTGTTCGATTTTTTTTTTTTATTTTCAAATAATTTTTATTTGATTTTTTTTTTTTTTGATGGAAATTTTTGGCACCCCGAAAAGTTTTTTAGCACCTGGGTATTGTGACAAGTTAAAATTTCGAAAAATTAAAAAAAAAAAATAACAAAAAAAAAAAAAAATAACAAAAAAAAAAAAAAAAAAAAAAATCACATTAAAAAAAAAAAAACAACAACACACACACAAGAGACTACTATTCTCTTTCATTCAAATATATTTACAAATAATTCGATAAATTTTTTTTATTTTTTTTTTAATATTATATATGTTTATATATATTAGTACACACAATATTTATTTATGAATACATGCATAATAGTTAAAAAAGATTATTTATAATAATAATATAATAATATAATAATAGTATAATAATAGTAATAATAATAATAATAATAATAATAATAATAATAATAGAAACTATAGTATTAGTTTAAATAGGATATTAGAGAGGAATTAATCCTTAAAAAAAAAAAAAAAAAAAAAAAAAACAAAAAAAAAAAAAAAAAAAAAATAATAAAAGTAATCATTCACTTTACAAAAAATGAAATTTGGAAAAAAATTAAGGTTTGAATGTGTATCAGAATGGCATAATAAATATATTTCATATGGTAAATTGAAAAAATACCTAAGATACCTTTACAGATCAGATTTAAAACAAATTGGTGAAGCAGAAGAAGCTCATTTATTAATAAATGGTTTTCCTTCACTTAGTGATAGTCAAGAACAATTTAAACAATTATCAAATTCCTCTTCACCAATCTTTAATGATGGTTCATGTTTAGAAAATTCTTTAGATTCTAGTATTGGTTCAAATATTATACAAGAGCAATCACAACATCAACAACAAGCACAACAACAACCACCACAACAAGCACAACAACAACCACCACAACAAGCACAGCAACAAGCACAGCAACAAGCACCACAAGCACAACAACAAGCACAACAACAAGCACAACAACCAGAACAACAACAACAACAAGATTTAAAAGAATCATTTAATGATATAACAGGATATAGTATTGATCAATATGAAGATACATCAAATCTTGATGAAAAGACACCATTAATTTCAATATTAGATCAAAGTAGACCAACAACAACAACTACAACAACAACTACAACAATGAATACATCAGCAGGATCAGGTATATTTAAAAATAAAAAACCAAAACAAATACCAACAATATCAATACCAGTATTTTCACAATCAGAAAGAGAAAGATTATTTTTAAGTAAAATTGATGAAGAATTAAGAAAGATTAATGAGTTTTTTAGTAATAAAGAAAAGGATATAATATTACATTATAATAAATTGACAGAACATTGTTCGTTGATATTAAAAGATCGTAATCCAAGTCCAAAGGTATTGAAAAACATTCAAAAAGCATTTGGTGAACTTTATAAGGGTTTGACAATGTTGGAGAATTATGTCAATTTAAATTACCAAGGCTTTGAAAAGATTTTAAAGAAATACGATCGTTTAGCACCAATGAATTCATCGATTAAGTTAGACCAAATGGAGCGTATAAAATTGGAGAAATTCCATTCCTCAAAATCATGGAGAAATATGAAAGAGGATGTAGAGTTATTGTATTGTAAGATATTTAAATTGGATAAGATATCGATTGCCAAGAAAAAGTTAGCACCATTTTCAGAGTCGCAATCGGCCGATTACCACATGCTAAAACTTGGCTTTGCCATTGGTTTGTCAATAGGAATACTCGCGTTTGTAATCATATTGTTCACTAATAAATCATTGAACCAACATCCAGATTGGACGAGATTCGTCAGTACGATACCGATTTTCAGGGCTGTTGGCATACCGATTTTGGCTGTTTGGCTATGGGGTGTAAACGTATACATATGGGATAACGCTAGGGTGAATTACATTCTCATATTTGGGTTGGATCCTAGGACTTCGATTGATCATCGTAGAATTTGGAAGACTGCAAGTTTTTTAACGGCGATTTGGTTGACGATGTTCTTGTTGTTTTGTGGTACAGTCACGGGTAATTTTGCATTGGGTGATGTACCCGCTCAGGTTTATCCATTGGTATTGGTGATTTTCTTTTTGTCAGTGGTTTTCTTTCCTTTTCGTTTCTTTCATAGAAAATCAAGAACACTTTTATTCATCACACTTGGTAATGTCATCATTACGCCCTTTGGTAGTACGAAATTTAGAGCTTTGTTTTTAGGTGATCTATTAACTTCAATGGTTAAAACTATATTTGATTTCGAATATACCGCTTGTTATTTCTTTACAGGTGATTGGATGATTAATGATAGTACACGATGCAATCAAGTCAATTCAATTGCTTTGCCAATTCTATCGGGGTTGCCATTACTTTGGCGTTTTATGCAATGCATTCTACGTTATCGTGAGACCAATAATAAGATTCATTTAGGTAATTCAACAAAGTATGCAGTTGGTTTTTCAGTGGTTTTATTCAGTGCTTTGAATGGCAATTATCAAGCGTATGAACCCTGGAGTGCCTCAAGAATATTATGGTGTGTTTGTTTCGTACTCTCTACACTCTATATGTATTGTTGGGATGTTGTGGTGGATTGGGGTTTCATGTGGCTAGGAAAACCAAGACCTTTGTTAAGACATCAACTTATGTATAAACGTCATATGTGGAGTTATTACTATGTACTCTTTAGTAATTTAATACTTAGATTCGCATGGACTTTAACTATCACTAGAATACCATTCGAATTACCAATCAACAGTGAACTTTTTAATACAATCACTGCCTCTATAGAATTGGTTCGTCGTTTCACTTGGAGTATATTTAGGGTTGAAAATGAACATATATGTAATTCAATTCAATATCATGCTTTTGATTTTAGTGAAGCACCTTGGAAAAATGAAGTACCAAAAGTTGAATCACCAAAATCATTATTACCATTATCTTCATCTTATCCATATCGTCAAGATAATTTTAATAATAATAATAATAATAATAATAATAATAATAATAATAATAATAATAATAATAATAATAATAATAATAATAATAATAATAATAATAATAATAATAATAATAATAATAATAATAATAATAATAACAATAATACCAATAATAATATTAATAATATTAATAATATTAATAATAATAATAATAATAGTCCATCAGGTTCAAATAGTTCAATTAATAATAGTTTCCATTTAGGTAGTAGTAGTTATTCTTATGATAATCAATATTCAATTTGGAAGAAATCTTCAAAACAATATTATTCAACTAGTTTAATTGATTCAATTAAAAAGAAATTCTTTAATAATAATAATAGTAATAATAATAAAAAATAAAGAAATAATAAAAAATATTTATTATTATTATTTTTATTATTAAATTAATTAAAATTATTATTTCCTTTTTATTTTTATTTATTTTATTTATTTAAGTGGAAAAAAGAAATTAATAAATTTTATTATTATAAATTGGGCAATTTCTTTTTTTTTTTAATGCAGTTTCAATTTAAAAATTTATTGAATTAATTAAAAAATTGTATAATTTTATTTGAATAAATGGTTAAAATCTTCATGAATTGTATAAAATAAATTACTACTATATTCTAATTCTGATAGTATTGATTGATAACCTAAATTTTGAAAAAAGAATTCAAATAATTGATGATTGTCTTTTTCTATAGCTTTGGCAACATATCTTTGAAAAGATTCATCTGTTTCTAAGAAACTTTCTTCTGGTAATTTACTATTTTTTGGGAAAAGGATATTATCATAATTTTCTAATAAGAATTTAAAAATAATTATATTTCCATCAACTGAAGCTTTAAAAAAACAAAGTGAAAGTAGACGTTTTTTTTCTTCATTAAATGTTTTTGGTAGTGATTGTTGTGATTTTGTTTCAAAATTATTGAATGTATCTATTAATTTCCCTAATAATTTGTAATCACTATTTTTACCAATAATTTCAAAAATAATATCTAATTGGAAATATGATTCATTAATTAAATGATTTTCAAATTCTATTAAAAATTGATCAATTTGATTTGATAAATAAAGTGCTGATATTAATGATAATCGTGAGGGTATGGGAACTTTATCTTTACATGTTGAGAAAATACATCAGCCAGAATCAATATCAGCTGCTTTACGATTTGTAAATAACCAATATAAAAATTGTTTATTAATGTATGAAGCTTTTAAAATGAATAAATCATTTTCCGTACTATTAAAAAGATGAATTTCAGTTTGAACCATTATTGAAAGTGGATTATATTGTTCTGTTGTATGTTCAATAATTAATTTTATACATTCTAATTGATAGTCTAAATTAATTTTTGAATTTACTTTTAAAACTAAAGATTCTAATAAGAGTTTTTCATCTAAATAGTTTGAGATATTAAAATTTTTACGAGTTTCTTTTAATTTTTTAATCAAGTATGCATATGATATTAAACCATACCCTTTTGGTATTGAGGGGGTGGTTATTGAAAAACCAGAGTTTATAATTGTTGGTAAAATTAAATCATTTTCAATATTATATTTATCATTTAATTGAATTTTTATTAATTGATTGAAAGTTTCAATTAAATCAGTTCTGTCCATTTTCACCCAAGTTGTTAAATTATTTTTAAATTTTGGATGTAAAATGATTTCGTTGAAATTTGTAAAACAAAATTCTAACATTTCATTTGATCTAATATATCTTTTAATATCAAAATCAAAATTTTCTTTATTATTTAATTCTTTTGAAATTAGTTTTAAATAATTATCTTTAAAGAAATTTGAATTTGAATTTGAATTTGAATTTGAATTTGAATTTGAATCAATAGATGTATTGAAAGATGAATTTGTTGAAAGTGAAATTAAAAAATCAATTAATTCTATATCATCATATTCAATTAATAAAAATACTAACACTATTGGATTTAAAAGATTTTTTAAAATTAATTTTGAAATAAATGATATATATCTTGATTTTGAAACATCTGAAGATTTCATAAATCTAAATAAAATTTGAGGATATAGTTTAGTTTCAAATATTGGCAATGTGCCAAAATCATTTATAGTCTTTTCTAATAATCTTGAATTGCAATATTCTAGTGAAGGTATAGATGGTTGATTTTGATATGCTGTTAGAATATTTTCATAAATTTTATTTGCATGAGAATTAATTTCTTCATTACTATCTCCTTCATCATCAAATTTTAAAAATCTAAATGGATTATAATCAATATCAAACCCTACTGAATCATAATAAAATTTAATTAATTTTTTTAAATTAAAATCATCATATTCTAAATTAATTATATTTGATTTTAAATCTTTTTCTGAATATTTATTTTTAATTTCATTAATTTCTTCAATTGTTAAAATTGGTGGTGATGATGATGATTTTATATTTTTTAAAAAAGGAATGTTGATAATAATTATACACAAACCAATTAAAATTTCCAAATCTATATTTAAAACATCTTTTGGGAATATTGAATCCTTAAAAAATAATAAATCTCTACTTTCTATTAGTGTTATTAACCTTGGAATCTTTGATAACATTTTTATAATTGTGGATTTATGAATTTTTTTATTTGATAATAAAATTTTCCACTCCATTGAGCATGGAAAATTATTATTTTCATCATTTTCATTAAGATATGTCAATATGTCAATTGAGTTATATTTTAATGCTTCATTAAAATAAAATTGATAATTATTGTTAACCAAAATACAATTATTATAATTAATATTATTATTATTATTATTATTAATATTAATATTATTAGTTTCATTAAAGGTACTTTTTTCATTGACTAAAACTAAGAAACCAACTAAACAATCATTTTCTATTGAACATTCTAATAATTTATTAAAATCAACCATTGAGTAGTGTGGAATTAAATTTTTATAAATTTTAATGTTTTCTTCATTTATATTTTTAATTTTTTTAAAAACACAATCAAAATTATTGTAATTCTTAAAATTTAAAAATTCACCACAATTCAACTTTTCAATTAGTAATGATAGATTATTTGAATTAATAATTTGTGATATATCATTGAATACTTCATATTTAATTGTTCTAAATCTAATGTTTGTATATGAAATAATGGTGTAAAATAAAAATTTATTTTTTATTACTTTCCAAAATAAAATTTCTGTATTATCAGACATTTTTAAAATATAGAAAATTAAAATAATAAAAAAAAATAAAGAGATGTTTGTTATTTTTTTTTTTTTTTTTTTTTTTTTTTGATTTTAAAAAATTGTTAAAAAAAATGGGTCATTCAGCGAAATCTGAAAAAATATCTTATTTTTTTTTTTTTTTTTTTTCGATGAATGGGTGCACTACAATTAATTTAAATATTTATTTTAAACACCATGTTTTTGAAAATTAATAAAAATAATTATTTGCTTTATTTTTTATTTATTTAAGTGAAAAAAAAGAAATTTTATTAAATTATAATAATATAAATCAATTTATTTTTTCTTTTTTTTTTTTATTTTTTTATTTTATTTGAATAAATGGTTAAAACCATTTTGAATTGTATGAAATAGATTACTACTTTTTTCTAATTCTGATATTATTGATTGATAACCTAAATTTTGAAAAAAGAATTCAAATAATTGGTGATTTTTTTTTTCAATAGCTTTGGCAACATATCTTTTAAAAGATTCATCTCTTACTAAGAAATAATCTTTTGGTAATTTACTATTTTTTGGGAAAAGGATATTATCATAATTTTCTAATAAGAGTTTAAAAATATTTATATTTCCACCAATTGAGGCATTAAAAAAACAAAGTGAAAGTAGACGTTTTTTTTCTTCATTAAATGTTTTTGGTAGTGATTGTTGTGATTTTGTTTCAAAATTATTGAATGTATCTATTAATTTCCCTAATAATTTGTAATCACTATTTTTACCAATAATTTCAAAAATAATATCTAATTGGAAATATGATTCATTAATTAAATGATTTTCAAATTCTATTAAAAATTGATCAATTTGATTTGATAAATAAAGTGCTGATATTAATGATAATCGTGAGGGTATGGGAAATTTATCTTTACATGTTGAGAAAATACATCTACCAGAATCAATATCAACTGATTTACGATTTGTAAATAACCAATATAAAAATTGTTTATTAATGTATGAAGCTTTTAAAATGAAGAAATCATTTTGAATACTACTAAAGAATTCAATTTCAGTTTGAGCCATTATTGAAAGTGGATTATATTGTTCTGTTGTATTTTCAATAATTAATTTTATACATTCGAATTGATAGTCTAAATTAATTTTTGAAAAGCCTTTTGAATTTACTTTTAAAAGTAAAGATTCTAATAAGAGTTTTTCATCTAAATAGTTTGAGATATTAAAATTTTTACGAGTTTCTTTTAATTTTTTAATCAAGTATGCATATGATATTAAACCATACCCTTTTGGTACTGAAAGAGTATTATTTGAAAAACGAATGTTTATAAAAGTTGGTAAGATTAAATCATTTTCAATATTATATTTATCATTTAATTTATTTTTTATTAATTGATTGAAAGTTTCAATTAAATCAGTTCCATCCAATTTCACCCAAGTTGTTATATCAGTTTTAAAATTTGGATGTAAAATGATTTCATTGAAATTTGTAAAACAAAATTCTAACATTTCATTTGATCTAATATATCTTTTAATATCAAAATCAAAATTTTCTTTATTATTTAATTCTTTTGAAATTAGTTTTAAATAATTATCTTTAAAGAAATTTGAATTTGAATTTGAATTTGAATTTGAATTTGAATTTGAATCAATAGATGTATTGAAAGATGAATTTGTTGAAAGTGAAATTAAAAAATCAATTAATTCTATATCATCATATTCAATTAATAAAAAATAATAACACTTATTGGATTTAAAAGATTTTTTAAAATTAATTTTGAAATAAATGATTTATATCTTGATTTTGAAACATCTGAAGATTTCATAAATCTAAATAAAATTTGAGGATATAGTTTAGTTTCAAATATTGGCAATGTACCAATACCATTTATAGTCTTTTCTAATAATCTTGAATTGCAATATTCTAGTGAAGGTATAGATGGTTGATTTCGATAATATGATTCTAAAATTTTTTCATGAATTTGATTTGATTGAGAATTAATTTCTTCATTACTATCTTCATCATCATCATCATCAAATTTTAAAAATCTTAATGGATTATAATCAATATCAAACCCTACTGAATCATAATAAAATTTAATTAATTTTTTTAAATTAAAATCATCATATTCTAAATTAATTATATTTGATTTTAAATCTTTTTCTGAATATTTATTTTTAATTTCATTAATTTCTTCAATTGTTAAAATTGGTGGTGATGATGATGATGATTTTTTATTTTTTAAAAAAGGAAGGTTGATAATAATTATACACAAACCAATTAAAATTTCCAAATCTGTATTTAAAACATCTTTTGGGAATATTGAATCCTTAAAAAATAAAAAATCTCTTATTTTTATTAGTGATATTAACCTTGGAATCTTTGATAACATTTTTATAATTAAGGATTTTTGAATTTTATTTGTCAATTTTTTCCACTCCATTGAGCATGGAAAATTATTATTTTCATCATTTTCATTAAGATATGTCAATATGTCAATTGAGTTATTTTTTAATGCTTCATTAAAATAAAATTGATAATTATTGTTAACCAAAATACAATTATTATAATTATTATTATTATTATTAATATTATTAGTTTCATTAAAGGTACTATTTTCATTGATTAAAACTAGGAAACCAACTAAACAATCATTTTCTATTGAACATTCTAATAATTTATTAAAATCAACCATTGAGTAGTGTGGAATTAAATTTTTATAAATTTTAATGTTTTCTTCATTTATATTTTTAATTTTTTTAAAAACACAATCAAAATTATTGTAATTCTTAAAATTTAAAAATTCACAACGATTCAACTTTTCAATTAGTAAGGATTGATTATTTGAATTAATAATTTGGGATACATCATTGAAATCTTCATATTTAATTGTTCTAAATCTAATGTTTGAATATGAAATTATAATTTTAAATAAATATTTATTTTTTATTACTTTCCAAAATAAAATTTCTGTATTATCAGACATTTTTAAAATACAGAAATTAAAAAAATATAAAAGAAAAAAAAAAAAAAGATGTTCTTTTTTTTTTTTTTTTTTTGGCAAAACAACCTCCCCTCTTTTTTTTTTTTTTTTTTTTTTGAAATTTTTTTTTTTTTTTGAAATTTTTTTTTTTTTTTTTTTTTTTTTCATCACAATTATTATTTCTTATTTCATTGTTATTATTTTTTGAAAATGTATAATTTAATTAATTTTTTTTAATACCACATAAACACAACAAGAAACACCACATCCAAATAATTGATTTTCAAATTTTATTTTTTTTCCTTGAAAATTTATATTAAATAAATATTTACACCAACAAAAAAAAAGAAAAAAAAAATAATGTAATATAAAAATATTAAAAAAAAAAAAAAATCCATCTTATTGATGTTTTTATTGAATTAAATAAAAGAGAATTGAAATAATAGTAATTAATATGAATAATGATGATGATGATGATGATGATGATAGTTTTGAGCTATCACTATTATTTTTATTATTATTATCATCATTTCCTTTATACACATCAATATCAACATCAAATTCAATTAATTTACTATTGAATATCATTTTTAAACCTATTGAATCTTGATCAATTATTGCTTTTGAAGTACATAGATAAAAACCAGTACCGTTAGAAATATTAATTTTATTTGTACTTTCCAAGTTAGCAATACATTGTAATTTACATTTAATAGCTCTTCGAGAACCATTTGGAAGAACTATACTTGCATCCATTGAATCAGTGAAACCAATACCACTAAGTTTAATTGAAAATCCATCTTTATCATTTTTAACTTGGTTGATTTTTGTGACATTTGGATCTGAATGATTTAAAATTACATTTGAAAGTACTAAATTTGGACCAATATAAACTGATACATTAAATGGAGTATATGAAATTTGAGGTGATGAAACTAATAAAACGTCATCAGTTGAATTTGCTAATTTTCTAGTTTCTTTATTATTAACTAATACCTTAACTTTATTTTCATTTAGTTTTGTTATGAATCTATTACCAGAAATTAAAAGTATACCATTACAATCATTATTAATTACTTTTTTAACTATTGGTGGTAGGGTTGAATTAAATCCTGAAAGCAAATTATTTTCATCGACAACCATTTCAATTGGACCATTATTAAATGAATCATTATTTCTAATTTGAAATTGATTATTATTTAATAATTGAATTTTTGAAGTGATATTAACATCATTATAATATACTTGAATCACTTTTTCAGAATTACCAAAATTATTACCATTGATTGTAATCATATCTTTTTTAGCTGAAATTGTTAAAAAATTAATAATTGGTTGTGCATATGAAAATTGATTATTTAATACAAGTGAATTATAATTTAATATATAATCTTTATTAATACCAGTACCAGATGGCATTTGACAAGTTGTTATATATTTATTTTTTGATGATACCGGAATTGAACATTGAATTGATTTTCTGGAACTATTAATAAATATATTTGGAATAATTTGTTCATTGAATGGATAAGTAATATAGTAAATTCCAATTTCTAATTTACCATTTTCAGTTGTTGGATTACTAATTGAATTAATTTTTAATGATGGTAATGTAGACATTGAAATTGGTATTGAATTACTTAAAATATTATTACGGTTTATTGTGATATTAAATAATTTAAATTTTAATAATGGTAATTCAAATGTTAAACTTTTTTCATCATTTGAAACTTCAAACTTATCAATTAAAATCTTTTCATCTATACCAATACCAGTGATTTCAATAATTGAATCATTTGATCCTCTACCAATATTAGTACCATTTAATAATACTATACTACCATTTAATAAAATTGCATTATTTAATGATGGTACATTATATGTAAATGTATTATTATTACTAACAGAATCACAACCATCAAATGTAATAATAATTGGTAAATTTGAACCACCTTGATTTGCAGGACCCAATATACATTGAATTTCAGTTTGATTTGAGGTAATGTTTTTACAAAATAAATCACCAATTTTAACAGTTGGCATAGATGAATATAAAAATGAACCTTTAATTGTAACAATACCACCATCATAATATGTAATTGAATTTACTGAAGTGATAGATGGAGGATAAAAACAATAAATAAAATTCTTTTCCATTGAAACATCATTTACTTTAATATTAATTGACATTTGACCTGATTCAACTCTTCTATAATTACTAACAATAATTTGTGTATGATCTCTATTAATTATGAAATTATTTTGTTTAACACCATCAAAATAGATTTCTTGAACTTTAAAAGCATTAAGATAGAAATTATAACCATCTATGAATACATCTGAATATTTTTGATTATAACTGACCATTGTAATTATTGGTGGTGCATATGAAAAATTTTGATAATATAAATAGTTAAAAGTAATTAATTTTGATGAACCAGAACCTGCTGGAAAACTTACTGTGAGATTACTAACATCAAATAAGGGATCATCGAAATTACCTTTAATAATTGCATATGAAAATAGAGAAGGTTGTGGAGGAGCTGTTACTCTAATATAGTTCATTATATTCGGTTTTGGATCACTTACATAATCTTCATATAGAAATCTTAAATAACTACCAGTGATAATAATCTCATCACCTTGTGTTGAAGGGAGTTTATTAAATTTAAATATTGGTTTTGGAGTTAATTTTGATCCAATATAGAAATTATTACAATCTTCCCAAGGTATTGAAAAATGTCTGACACATACTCTGCTTGATGAGCTACCCCATAATCTATTAATTGGTTGTTCAGATTTGAATACACAGTATCTAGTTTGATTAATAATTGTATCACAATCGAAATAATTATTTGAATAGTTTGATATTGGTTTATCATTATTGTACATAATAAATCTTGTAAAATAACATTCTTCACTAGTAGTATCAAAAGTATAAACTAAAGAAGTTTCATTATAAATTATATCTTTTACTGGTCCAATTCTAAGTTTTTTATCATTTGGAGGTAAAACAGATGGTGATCCAGTCATTGAAAGATTTTTAACTAATGTATCATTAATAAGCTTAAATGTAACAGTAAATTTTTGATTTACCAATGATGGTGGTAATTTAAAAGTCATTTTCATCTCGTTGATTGATCCTTTAAATTCACTGATTTTATAAAATTGTCCATTACTATCATTTAATTCAATAATTGTTTTGTTTTCATTTCCAAGATCAAAACCATGTATTTCAACAATACCATTTGGTAAATAAAATCCAGTGTCCAATTGAAGTCCTGAAATTATTGTAAAATGATTAAAAAAAGATAAAGAAATTAAAAATAATAAAATAATTTTATATTTAGTTTTAGAAAACATTGTTTTTTAAATAATTTATATATAAAATTGAAAAATTATATTTTTAAAAAATTGAAAATATAATGAAAAAAAATAATTTATATGTAGTAAAATTATAAAAAAAAAAAAATATATTTTATAATAATAATTTTTAACTTTTGTTTATTATTTTTTATTTTTAGATTTTGTTTACACCCACTCTGTGTTTTAAAAGTGACATTTTCATTTTTTTTTACGTGTGAAAAATACGGGGTGTTGTTTAAAATAATTATAGTTTGACAATTCATTTTTTTATTTTTACATTATTTTTTTAATCTGAAAAAAAACCCAAATATTAAAAAAGCTATATCTTTATATCATTTTCAAAAAATAATAATAAAAAAAAAAAAAAAAAAAAAAAAAAAAAAAATTGTTTATTGACGAAATTTTGGGTTAAAAAAAAAAAAAAAAAAAAAAAAATCAACCTCTAATTTATTTGTTACATTAACTTCGATCAGACATTATAAAATTAATTTAAATAATCCTTATTTTTTAATAACAGATTTACCCAAAAATCGTATAGTACAAGTTAAAAAATTAATTCAAATAAATAAAATATCCACTACATATGTGGAAAGTCTGACTTTTTATTTTTTTTTTTTTTATTTTTTATTTTTTTTATTTTTTTAAACATTAATATTATTCCAAGTAAATTTATTTAATTCTTGATTATCTTTTGAACCTAAAACTGTTGTATAATTATTTTGATTATTGAATAAATATTTTGTAGCGATTTCTTCTAATTTTGGTTTAGTTATTGATAATAAATTATTTCTTCTAGTTTGTTTCATTTCATTTGTGATATCTCTCATCCATTCACCAACACCTTTATTTGAAGGTGATTCAGGTGAATCGAAATCTGAAAATATTGAAAGTTGAGCATTTTCAATATTTTCTAAAGTGATTTTATTATTTAATGACCATTGAATTGATTGATCAAAAGCGTCTAAAGTTTTAATTAAATTTGGATCTCTATAAGAGTAGAATGAGATGACGCCACTATCAACACTTGAACCACCACCATAGGCACCACCCTTCTCTCTAATCTCTTTATGAAGGAATTCTGATAAAACTTTAGTTAAAATTTGAATTGGTGCTGAATCAACATGAGTATATGGTACAGCTTGATAAGTCTTTGAAATATAATTAACAGTTGCTGGAATTGGGAAAAAGTTTAATCTACTACTATTTGTAATTTCTTCATTAGCATTATCTAATGAATTTACAATTATTGGTGTATTTTTATTTGAAAATGGTTTTAAAAAGTTTGATAAATTATTTTCAAGATTTGAAATATTCTCTTTTTCAGTGGTAATTAAACATTTCATTAAGGAACGATCAAGAATGAATTCATTTATTGCTAAAAGTTTATTAATTAATGAATTGATATCATTTGAGGAGACTATTTCATTGATTAATCTAACTTGTGATAAACCACTCCATTGCTCAGATAATTGAGCAGCTCTAGAGAATTTTGAAGAACTTAATATCTTTGCATATGATAAACCACTTGATGGAATACCTTCAATTACTGAAGCTTGTTTTTGATTTAATAAATTCTTTAAAAGGTCTGGATTATTCCATTTATTCTCTAATAGAATCTTTTGTAATAATGAAAACATTTTCAAAAGATTATTATTCAATGCTGCACCTTTAATATAAATTCTCTCTTGAGTATAATCCAAATCACTATGACCCATAGTAATCAATGGTGAAACACTGAATTTACCAATATGTAAATTAATTTCAGTATCCAATTGTTTATGATCAAATTCTGCAGCACCCATTTCATCAATTAATGAACAGAATATTGGTACGTATGGTTTCAATTTTGGATCCATTGAGGAGATATCAATTGTACTTCTAAAATAACTAATACCATTTGTTGGTAAATCTAAAATACGTAATGGTACACCGTCACCATTGGTCATTGATAATTTTGTATCGATATGGTCTATTTTAGATTGCTGTTTTTCAATATCACATATATTAATCTTTGGTAATACTGAAACATCTTGAATTTGATTTTGTCTAAATTGTAAATCTTTTGCAACTTCTATAATCTCTTTAGTTTGTTCTGGTGTTAATTCTGATTTAATTCTTTCCAATTTCTGCAATTCCTTTTCTTGTTCCTCTTTTTGAAGATTTTCGTCATTCTCCATTGTGATGTAAAGTCTATGAGGATTGTTTAAAAGTTCTTTAATTTTAGTTTCAAAGAAACCACCTTTTTCAAGCTCCTTTCTGAGTTTAGCAATTGCCTCATTTAAAAACAATGGATCTACAGGGTCACCACCGTGAATCCAATTCGATGATAATGAACCAACAAGTTTTAAACCAAATGAAGCTGAAACATCCTTTTGAGCAAATTCATATTGATGTAAAATCGATTCAATCACATCTGAAGCGAACCCATCACGTGATGATTTCTCCAATGTCTCTATGATTACTTTTTCAACTTTTTCTAAATCCTCTTTTTTAATACCAATACCACCAACACTAAAACTTGATTCTAATAAACCATCATCGAAACCTGTATTTGGTGAATAATCTAAAACTAATCCACTCTCTAATAATGCTTGATACATTGGTGTATTTGATCCTCTTAATAATAAATTTGATAACATATGTAATGATAATGATTCAAATAAATCTTTATTCTCTTTATGTAAAATTGAAATTGAAAATTTAAATTTCTTTTCAGGATTAACATCCACTTTGATAAAGGTAAAAAAAAAAAAAAAATATTAATAAATATTAATAAATATATTTATATATATATATATATATATAACTTACTTGCTGATGGTGGACATTTTAAATAAATTCTTTTAGATTCTGACCAACGTTTAACTTTATTAACAGTTGTATTAATATTATTTGAATTATTTTTAAATTTTGATAATGAATTATCATTTATAAATTTTAAATGATTAATTGGATTTAAATCACCATAGGAAAAGAAATAAGAATTTGAAGGATGATAATGATTTGAATGAAAATCTTTTAATTGTTGGTAAGTTAATGATGGGATATCGTTTGGTTCGCCACCACTATTGTGGGAATAGGTGGTGCCAGGATAAAGATGTTGTTGTGAGATTTCGGCATAGAATGACGATGGGTCCGATAGGGCACCTTTCATCTCATTGAATACGATTCCTTTGAATTTCAATGGCGATTGTGGGTTCTCCATTTGCTCGAATTCCAATCTGTGTCCTTCTTGACGGAAATCTTGTTCACTCAAGTTTGGGAAAAATGTAGCATCTAAATAAACTGATAATAAATTATAATAGTCTTTTGGATCCTGTGTGCCGAATGGGTAGGATGTGTGGTCTGGTGCTGTCCATGCATTCATATAGGTGTTTAACGAACGTTTTAGCATATTGAAGAATGGGTCCCTAACAGGGTATTTCTTGCTACCACATAATGTAGTGTGCTCTAAAATATGTGCTACACCTGTTGAATCTTTTGGTATGGTTTTAAATGTCACACTAAAAACATTATTTGTATCTTCACAATCTATATGTAAATATTTTGCACCTGTTTCTATATGTTCAAATTGATATGTTTTAAATTGTCTCTCTGGTACTTCTCTAATTTTTATAACTTTAAATCCATGAATTTCATCACCAATTTTTAAATTTAATTTATTTCTATCTGAAAAAAAAAATATATATTATTAATATATATTTTTTTTTTTTTTTTTTTTTTTTTTTTTTTTTTTTTTTTTTTTTCACCTTTTCCTCTTTTTATATCTTTAAAAATATCTTGATTGTCAAAAACATAGGTTTGATTTGGTTTTAATGTTGTATTGGTTTGAGGTGAAGAAATAAAAGATCTTTTATCTAAATTATTATTATTATTATTATTAAATAATGATGATGAAGATGAAGATGATGATGATGATACTTTTAAACCATGTGATGTCACTCTATTATTAATTGAATTTACACATGGTTTAATTGTTTTTATATTTTTACACAATCTTATCATTTTTATTGATAATAATGAAATAAAATAAATAAAAAAAAAAAAAAAAAATTAAAAATTAAAAATTAAAACCTAAAATTTGAAAAAAAAAATAAAAATAAAAAAAAAAATGAAAATAAAATAAAAATGAAAATAAAAAAAAATGAAAAAACGAAAAACGAAAAAGGAATAAAATTTCTTTCTTTTTTTTTTTTTTTATAAACAAATATTTAAATATTTATAAAAAAAAAAAGAATTAAAAAAAGAAATAAAAAAAAAAAAAAAAAGATAAATTTATTGAGAGTTTATTAATTTTTTTTAACTTTTTTTAATCAGCATATTTTAAAGTTATATTTTTTGGAATTTGGAAAGGAATAATTGTTTGTTTTATTTTTCTTTGAATTATAATTTCAGATACATATTTAGGAATTGAATCAATAGTTAATTGTTGTTTTATATCACATATTTCTAAGGTTTTGACACCTTCTGGTATTATACCGCAGGTTAATTTATTGGTTGAAATCCCATTCTAAATAAAATAAAACAATCTTACAAGTTTTGGAAATTGAATGAAAGGTAAATTCTTGTTTTTATATCACATTAAAAACAAAAAATACAACACCTTCTGGTAATATACCCTGCAGGTTTTTTTTTGATTGAATCCATTTAATAAATAAACAGCCTTTACAGAGTTGGGAATTGAATCAATAGTTAAATCTTGTTTTATATCACCTAAAAATAAGTTCTGAACACCTTCTGGTAATATACCTTCAGATAATTTTTCTTTGAATCCATCTAAAAGCATTACATGACGAGGTATACTTTTTAAACTATTTATTCCTTTACAATTATTTTCTAAATGCAATACCATTTCTATAATTGTTATAATTTTTTAGAAATGAATGATTCTCTGAATAAATGTAATATTTTCTTGAAAAAACTAAATAATATATATATATATAAGTTAGCATTTTACAAAGTTATTAAATTAATTGATCGATATGATTATACATACATTTTATAATTAAATCATTTTCCTCCAATTCTATTATAAAATTGCGTTGGGAAATAACTTTATTCAATCTAACACTAGAATTATTATTTAAAAAATCAATAATATTATTATTACTATTATTATTATTTAATGAATAAATTAGTTTTAAATTATCTTTTATATTATTAATTATATGATTATGGAAATCAATGGTCTGATTGTTGTATTCTTTTAACATATTTATAATATCAATACTATTATTATTAATTATTTAATAATGTCAACGATTGGTGATATTTAATAATTATTTCAAATGTATTTCCATCTATTGAATAATTTTTAAAATCATTTTTCTTTTTGATAAAATCATTTATTTTATCAATAATTGTATTATTATTATTATTATTATTATTATTATTATTATTATTATTATTATTATTATTATTATTATTATTATTATTATTATTGTTATTATTAATTATTGGTGATAGTATTTCAATATCATTATTTAATGATGAATTTAAAGTTTCATTTATTAATTGATTATTTTCAAATGTTGGTGTTAATTGTTTTTTAATATCTAATTCGATTTTTGAGAGTATATCATGAATTTTTTTAAATTCTTTTGTTACTAAATCATTATTATTGTTATATTGTAATTGAATTTTATTGAAGGTTTTATTTGATTCATTTAAAATAAATTGATCATTCCCTATTCTATCAATTATTTTTGGATATATATTATCTTTAAAATTATTCATTAATAAATTAATTTCTTTTGTTGATGATCCATCGATTTGATTGAATTTATGACCATGATGTTTATTATTTATTGAAATACATTCAATACAACATGGAATAAAATTACAATCTAAACATAAAACCATTAAATCCTTTTTTGTATGTATTATACATTTAGTATTATTAAAATTTTCACTCTCTTTTGATATCATTTTGTGTTGTAACTGCTTTGGTTGTAAATCAAAAATAAATAAAAAAAAAAAAAAAAAAAAAAAAATTCTCTTTATTTTTTAAAAATTTTGAGATTTAACAAGATTTCAAATTTGGTTTTTTTTTTTTTATTTATTCTTTTTTTTTTTTTTTTATTTTATTTCCAACAACATTTACTATTTATAAAAAAAAAAAAATAAAAAATAAAAAAAAAAAAAAAGAAATAAAATAAAAAAAAAAAATTTTAAAGAAAGAAAGAAAAAAAAAAAGTTGGTAATAAGTCCCAAAATTACCATAATAATTTCAGCCAGTTATTAGGCTGTATGGCTGCTGAAAATTACCATATTAATTTTGGCATGTGACAAATAAGATAAAAAAAAAGTATTAGAAAATTATAAATTGAAACAAATACAAAATAAAATGAAATCATTTAACAAAAAGAAATAAAAAAAAAAAAAGTTAAAAAAAAAAAAACAAGTATTAGAAACAAATGATAAAAATTTAAAACAAAATCAAATGAAAAAAAAAAAAAAAATAAGTGTTATTGTCATTTAGATGCCAAGGAAATTAAAAATCTTAATTAAAAATCGAATACCAAAATTTATTTTTAAACAAAATTTTATTAATAATTTATTAACTGAATGGTTAATTCTAATGTTGAGTAATATTTATTATTAAAAATGAAAAAATGAAAAAGGAATTTCATTTAATTTGAATTATGTGAAAAGGATTTAGAATAAATTTATTTATTGAGAGTTTATTAATTTTTTATACTTTTTAATTATCTAAATATTTCAAAGTTATATTTTTTGGAATTTGAAATGGAATAATTGTTTGTTTTTGTTTCATTGGAATTATAATTTCACATACTGATTTAGGAATTGAATCAATAGTTAATTGTTTTATATCACATATTTCTAAGATTTTGACACCTTCTGGTATTATACCGGCGGTTAATTTTTGGTTGAATCCATCTAATAAATTAACATACTTTACAGATTTAGGAATTGAATCAATAGTTAGCTCTTGTTTTATGTCACCTAAAAACAAATTTTCCACACCTTCTGGTAATATACCTGCAGTTAATTTATGCTTGAATCCATCTAATAAATAAACAGACTTTACAGATTTAGGAATCGAATCAATAGTTAAATCTTGTTTTATATCATATAAAGACAAATCTTCAATACCTTCTGGCAATATACCTGCAGTTAATTTTTGCTTGAATCCATCTATTAAATGAACAGAATTCACAGATTTAGGAATTGAATCAATAGTTAAATCTAGTTTTATATCACCTAAACTTAAAAAATTAACACCTTCTGGTAATATACCTGCAGTTAATTTTTGGTTGAATCCATCCAATAAATAAACAAACTTTACAGAGCTAGGAATTGAATGAATAGTTAAATCTTGTTTTATATCACCTAAAAACAAAAATACAACACCTTCTGGTAATATACCTGCAGTTAATTTTCGATTGAATCCATTTAATAAATAAACAAACTCTACAGAGTTAGGAATTGAATCAATAGCTAAATCTTGTTTTATATCACCTAATAACAAATTTTTAACACCATCTGGTAATATACCTGCAGTTAATTTTTGATTGAATCCATCTAATAAATAAACAGACTTTACAGAGCTAGGAATAGAATTAATAGTTAATTCTTGTTTTATATCACCTAAAAATAATCTATGAACACCTTCTGGTAATATACCTTCAGATAATTTTTCATTGAACCCATCTAAAAGCATTACATTTAGAGGTATACTTTTTAAACTAGTTATACCTTTACAATTATTTCTAAATGCAATACCATCTTTATCATTGTTATAATTTTTTAGAAATGAGTGATTCTCTGAATAAATGTAATATTTTCTTGAAAGAACTAAATAATATATAAGTAAAGTTATTTAAATAATTAATCGATATGATCATATACATACATTTAAATATTAAATTATTTTCTTCTGATTCTATTATAAAATTACATTTGAAATTTTTGAAAATAACTTTATTAACTCCAATAATAAAATTAATAAAATTAATTTCATAATTATTATTATTATCATTATTTAAAAAGTCAGTAATATTATTATTATTATAGTTATTATTATTATTATTTTTTAATGAATAAATTAGTTTTAAATTTTCTTTTATATTATTAATTAAATGATTATCGAAATCAATGGTCTGATCGTTGTATTCTTTAAACATATTTATAATATCGATACTATTATTATTATTTAATAATGTCAATGATTGTTGATATTTTTTAATAATTTCAAATGTTTTTCCATCTATTGAATAATTTTCAAAATCATTTTTATTTTTGATAAAATCATTTATTTTATCAATAATTGTATTATTATTATTATTATTATTATTATTATTATTATTATTATTATTATTATTATTATTATTATTATTATTATTATTATTATTATTAATATTAATTTGATCATTTTTGAAATCATTATTATCAACGTATATATGATTGTTATCATCAATTGATGGATGAAAAAATGATTGAATTTGAAAAAGAACATCTGCTATTGGTCTTTCTTCAAGTTGTGATTTACCAATTGATAAATTATTATTAATATTATTATTATTATTATTATTATTATTATTATTATTATTATTATTATTAATTATTGTTGATAGTATTTCAATATCATTATTTATTGATGAATTTAAAGTTTCATTTATTAATTGATTATTTTCAAATGTTGTTGTTAATTGTTTTTTAATATCAAAATCAATGATTGAGAGTATATCGTGAATTTTTTTAAATTCTTTTGTTACTAAAACATTATTATTGTTATATTGTAACTGAATTTTGTTATAAGTTTTATTTGATTCATTTAAAATAACTTCATTATTGCCTATTCTATCAATTATTTTGAAAATATATTTCTTTAAAATTATTCATAAATAAAATAATCTCTTTTGGTGGAGAATCATCGATTTGTTTGAATTTATGACCATGATGTTTATTATTTATTGAAATACATTCAATACAACATGGAATAAAGTTACAATCTAAACATAAAAGTATTAAATCCTTTTTTGTATGTATTATACATTTAGTATTTTTAAAATTATCATTCTCTTTTGATATCATTTTGTGTTGTAACTGCTTAAAAAAAAAAAAAAAAAAAAAAATCAAAAAAAAAAAAAAAAAAAAAAAAAAAAAAAAAAAATTCATAATCTTTTAAAAATTTTGAGATTTAACAAGATTTAGATTTGGTTTTTTTTTTTTTTTATTTCTTTTTATTTATTTATTTTTTTCCAATAACAATTTTTTTTTGCAAAAAACAAAAACAAATAATAAAAAGAAAGAAATTAAAAAAAAAAAAAAAAAAAAAATAAATAATAAAAAGAAAAAAAAAAAGTTTTGGAAAATTAATTGGAAAACACTAAATTTCATTTAATTTGGATTATATAAAAAGGATATAGAATAAAATTTTTTATTGATGGTTAATTAATTTTTTTATCTTTTAATCTAAACATTTTAAAGTAATATTTTTTGGAATTTGGAAAGGAATAATTGTTTGTTTTAGTTTTCTTTGTTCACATACAGATTTTGGAATTGAATCAATTTTTAATTTTTGTTTTATATCACATATTTCTAAGATTTAAACACCTTCTGGAATTATGCCTTTAGTTAATTTTTGGTTGAATCCATCTTATAAATTAAAATACTTTACAGATTTTGGAATATAATCAATAGTTAAATCTTGTTTAATGTCACCTAAAAATTCAGAATTTTGTGACGACAACAAGGTTTGAGATTTAACAAGATTTAACTTTGATGTGTTTTTTTTTTTTAAATGAATATTATTTTATATATTAAATTCAAATTATAATAATTTTCTTTTTATTTTAAGTTTATTATTCGTTTATTTATTTATTTTTTTTTAAATTAATTAATTTTGTGGTTTATTTATTTATTTATTTTTTTTTTTTTTTTTTTTTTTTTTTTTTTTTTTCTTTTTTTGACTTTTTTTTTTTAAATTAATTAATTTTGTGGTTTATTATAACAAATATGTTGCCATAAAATTTGATCAGGTAAAGGAGAACGAGTATTATTTAAATGTTGTTGCTCATTACGGAAAACTATATTGAAACGATGTAAACGTTCATGTTCAATATGACGAGTATTGTATTCTCTACAAATCCATTTTCCAAGACCCATTCTAATTGTTTCAAAACTTCCACCACTATTTAAATTTTCATAAACTTTAAACCAACGATGATTACCGATACAGTCAGGATAAGGATTTGGTTTTTCACGTGTATAAGGCTCGACATTTGGTATCCAAGTGAATAAACCTTGATTATTCCAAAGTTCAACAAGAGTTCCATCATCAAGCTCACCTTCAAAAGTGTACCACCAATGTTGTGCTGGTGGTCTTGGTGAAAACATTGACCACATTTGATCCATTCTAGTCATAAATACTAACCAATTGATAGATTGTGGTAATGTCACTGGTATACCACAATTCACATTATTACAATTCCAACCCAATGCAAATATTATACCCATAACCGCACAAACATTAAATAATAAACCTTTAAACATTCTTTTAACTCTTTTATTTCTAATTAATTTACGTTGATAATTACAATTAATTTCATTTTCTTCTTCACTTTTTAATAATGCATATTCATTATTATTTTCTTCACTATTATTATTGTTATTATTATTATTATTATCGATGATATCTTCATTACTACTATCTAGTAGAGTACCATTTAAAAGTTCATTACGTTTTTGTAATAGTTGTTGTTGTTTTTGATTTTGAATTTGTTGAATTTGAGTTTGTTGTTCTTTAGTTAATGATTTTGGCTTTAGTACTAGGATATCATCAGAAATGAAAACAATGATTCTTTCCATCAACTTCAATACTTTTTTACCATACAATGTCACCAATGGTAATTCTAAAACTGAAACCAATGGCCAAAGTATTGGTGACACTTTACAAACTGATACCATTGCTTTATAACCAGTATATTGATTACCTTTAATATCTCTTGTAATTATCCAATTATTTAATTGTTCATTAATATGATCATTTTGATTTGCACCATCATTTATATCATTACCATTATTAACATTATTATTATTACCAATTAAACCACTTGGTGAAAAGATATTATGTAATCCATTATTAGTTTGAATGAAACAACATTCTTGATCAGAGAAAATTGGAGTTGGTGAAATTTCAACGTCTGGTAATAAGAGAAATGTTGAAACCAATGCTGTTATGTTATACCCATGACGACCATTGTAATAAATTTTGAAATCTGTTCTTTCACGAGTTCTTAAATAGTTGAATAGTTTATCCCAAAACCAAGTTGGATAAATTATCAATGTACCAGTTGCACAAGTTGGACTGAAAATACCTAACCTCATGAAAGCACCGAACCCAATATGTAACATTGTGAACCCAAATGCACCCAATGCTCTAATTTGTGCTGTGAAAACTGGTGAAAAGAATAACACCGATCCAAATCCTTCATAATACAATACAAGTATAGTCATTAACTTTAAAGCATTTGGAAATTCAATAATATAGTCAACTAAAAATGTACGGAAATAGTCTAATTGTAATGCATAATATGATGCAGTATAATCAACTCTCCATTCATCTCCAGTTTTATGTACATATGAAAATACATATAAAAATATAACTTGACAAATTATTGAAAATGTTACTTTTTTTAAAATATATATATACATTAGTAAGATAATAATAATAAATTAATTAATTATTATATTAAATAATTTACTTACCAAAATTAGTTAAAACAAATTTCTTTTTTTCTAATCTTAAAACTGGTCTTTTGAAAGCACTATCAATTGAAAAAACAGAACCTAATGGAAGAAAGATACCAAAGAATGAAATTACTCTTAGATAAACATCACCACCATGACCAACAACATTATTTCTGGCTTGTAATGAAATTACAAAAAGGTAATGTAAAAACATATTAAGTCTTGAACGATACCCAATAGTTAATAAAAAGCAAACTAGTATATTAATTAAAAATAAAATTTGAATACCTTCAATTGATCCAATCATCATATGAAATGAAAACCATGATTTATTCCAAAATACTTCTGAAACTGTTGATCTTGGTAAAATTCCTTCATCTAAAAAAAAAAATTAAAAAATTAATATATATTTTTAAATATTTTATATAGATATGTTATAACATATTTACCAGAATAATGAGCTTTAATATCAGGCCATCTTTCAATTATATCGTACATTCCGATTAAGCCAATGCATACTCTAAAAGCAGCCAAAGCTCTTTTATCAACTCCAAACATTGTTTGGAATTTAGAGACTGGCGTAATTGGTTGCTTTTTGTTTACAACCCCTAATCCCATTTTTAATTCGATTATTTTTGTAAAAGTTTTCTTTTTTTTTTTTGAAAAAAAAAAAAAAATTAAAAGATTAAATATAAATTTATAAATATATATAAATATATATAAATAGATTTTTTTTTTTTTTTTTTTATCTATGGAATTATTGCAGATAAAAAATTATGTGAATAATTATTGTAATAAAATTAGAAAATTAAAAAAAAAATTAAAAAAAACAAAATTATATTATTAAATTTATTTATATTAATTTTTTTTTTTTTTTTTTGAAAAAATGAAATAATTTACAATGGAGAAAAAAAAAATAAAAATAAAAATAAAAATAAAAATAAAAATAAAAATAAAAATGTTATGATTATATAATTGTTTTATATTTTTTATTTATTATTAATTTTTTTTTTTTAATTGGTTTTTTTTTTTTTTTTTTTTTAATATTATTTTTTTTTTTTTTTAAAAATAAATAAAAAAAAAAAAAATGTTTTTGATAGTGGGGGGAAATTCTCACAATGTATAAGTGTATGAGAAAGAATATTATATACCTAATTAAGATAATTAAAACATTGAAATTTCGTTGTAAAATGTCTCTGTGTGTGAGTGTGTGTGAAATTATTTGTTTTTTTTTTTTTTTTTTTTTATAGTATGTGCGCAAAAAAAAAAAGCAATTAAAAAAAAGAAACAATCCTTAAAGTTAAATATATTACATTATTAAAAAAAAAAAAAAAAAAATAAAAAAAAATAAATAAAAAAAAAATTTTAAAAAATTTATAAAAAACAAATTAAATTAAAAAAAGGGGTTGTTTAACTTTGTGATTACAATTTTTTTTTTTTTGTATCATTAATAAATGATAGATCGTTATTGGTGGGGTTTTTATTTTTATTTATTTTTTTTTTTTTTTCAACACACTATTTTTAGGATTAATTAAATTATGAATTTTGAAAGGTCCACTTTTAGAATTATTTACAAAAAAAAATAATTAAAATAATTAAAAAAAAAAAAAAAATAAATAAATAAATAAATAAATAAATAAATAAATAAATAAATATATTTATATTATTGTTATTTGTTTTTCATTTTCTAATTATATCTCTTTTTTTCACAAAAAATAAAAATAATTAAAAATAAATAAATAAAAATAATTAATTTATTTATATATTTATATTATTTGTTTTTCATTTTCTGATTATATCTCTTTTTTTTTCAAAAAAATAAAAAAATGAAAATAAAAAAATAAAAATAAATTAATTTATTTATAAATTTAATCAAAAATAAAAAAAAAAAAAAAAAAAAAAAAAAAAAAATGAAAAAAAATTCGTAATTTGACGAATCAGAAAAAAAAAAAGTAGTTTGTGTGATATTTTTTTATTTTTATTTTTAAATTTTTAGAGAGATATAAATAAATTTAGAAAAAAAACAAAATGTTAAATCCAAATAAAATTATTAAAGAAGGTGACAGAGTTGTTATGTATAATGGAAAAGATAATATGGCAGTATTAACAATGGAATCAAACAATGTATATAATAGTAAATTTGGAAGTTATCGTCACAAGAATATAATTGGTAAAGAGTATGGCTCGAAATTAAGCTCTGATAATGGTAATGGATTTTGTCATGTTATAGCAATGACACCAGAACTTTGGAGTATCACATTAGATCATCGTACACAAATTTTATTCAACCTCGATATCTCTACCATTATCTTCAATTTAGAATTAAAGAATGGTTCAAGAGCAGTCGAAAGTGGTACTGGTAGTGGATCACTCTCAAGTTCAATAGCACGTACAATCGCACCAAAGGGTCATTTATTTACATTTGAATTTCATGAAGAACGTGTTAAATTTGCAAGAAAAGATTTCAAAGATAATGGTTTAGATCAATACATCACAGTCACACATCGTGATGCTTGTGGAAAAGAAGGTTTCCTTCGTCAAGATATAAATAATGATATTGATGCTGTATTTTTAGATTTACCATCACCATGGGATGCTATTGAAAATGCTATAGCTGTTATGCATGATGGTTCAATGTTATGTTCATTTTCACCATGTATTGAACAAGTAAGTAAATAAATATATACATATATCATTAAAAATATATATATAAATACTAATTTTTTTTTTTTTTTTTTTTATTAGGTTCAAAATACATGTTTAAAATTAGCAGATTCTAAATTTCAAGAAATTAAAACTATTGAAGTTTTAATTCGTACATTTGATACAAGATTACAAGAATATGAAGAATTAAATTTAACAAATCCATATATAGATAATAATAATAATAATAATAATAATAATAATATTGAAGAAAATAGAGGTAAATTTGAAATTGGTGGTATTGAAGGATTAAAAAAAGATAAATTATTATCAAAACCATTCACTGAAGCACGTGGTCATACTGGTTATTTAACATTTGCACGTTATTTACCAAATGCTTAAAAATAAAAAATAAAAAAAAATAAAAAAAATAAATAAAAAATAAAAAAAGACACATATATTATTTATTATTTTTTTATTTTTATTTTCCAGCTTTAAATACCCAAACTTTACCTTTAGCTTCAGCTAATTCAGTTAAAATTTGAATGAAAATATTTTGAGGTATTTCAACATAATTTGTATCCATTTTTTCTCTTAATAAATTTATAATATCATCTTTCTTTAAACCACCACTCTTATTAAATGCTTCTAAAATAATATCACGATACTAAAAAAAAAAAAAAAAAAAAATGTATTAGTTTTTTTTTAATAATAATAATAATAATAATAATAATAATAATAATAGTTATTATTAATAAATTAATACTTACTTTATCAACTTTTTGATTACCAGTTGTTTTTAAAACATAACTATAACGAACTATTGTTGCCATTTTCTTTAATTGTTCATCAACCATTTTATCATTAACTTGATTTAATAAATTATTTTCAGTTTTTAAATCTCTTTGTGATGCTATATATTGTTTAATGAGTTCAATTGAACAAACACCTTGTTGTTTAAAGAAATTGTATAAAAGGAAGAGTAATTGATGTTCAACAGTTTTACCTTCACGATAATTACTTGGAATTCTTGGAAATCCAAATATTGAATGTCTATTTGGATTTGTTAATTCTTTAACTTTATCCAAGAGTTCTTTTCTTGAATTTTCGTCTGTGAATTGTTGATTGAATTTATCGACAGTGTAAGGATTACGATCGATGAAATCATCATCTGCTTGTTTCTTTAAAAACCATCTACGTGATTTGTTATCTAAATCTGATATTTTAGATAACAATTCTCTAGCATCTTCAAAAGAGATACCAGTATCTTTGCAAAATTCTTTCTTGTCAATACCATAATCACTATCGAAAAATTGAAGTAAAAGATAGTTTCTACCAATTTCTAAATCAGAGTCTTTAGTGACAAATTCTGACTTTACCACCCATCTACCTCTGATTAACACTGCATAGGTTTCAAGATGTTCAATGATTTGATGATCCATTAAACCACGTTTAACAGCTTGACTAACCAATTGATGGATTTTTGTATATGGTACAACGTGACCATTGGTCATGATGGTTTTAATTTGTAATGCTAATGACATTTTATGTACAGTTTCCAATGAAACAGTCTCGTGAATATAGGCTGCCTTTGATACCCATTCGTCAGGTACACGTGGACATAACATATCGAAATATTGACTTTCATTCAAATCGTACTTTATATCAGTGTAAATATCTTCACATTGAAGTTTTTCAAATTGTTTTATTAATTCACCATCAAATTCATCATCTACTAAATTCACTTTTATCCATTGTTCTTCATTTTCAATTTGTTTTATAATATTTGGTTGTTGATTTGCTGCTGATACCTTTGCACCTGCTTTTTTAAATTGCATTGACGCAATTTTATTTAATGGATCAATTGATTGTCCATTACCACCACCGCCACCACCATTACCACTTTCTTCATCTTGTTCATCATCATCTTTTGTGTCTTGTTTTTTACGTAACTTTTCTTCTTGCCATTTATCATCGAAATAATTGAATTGTGGACGTAATTGAATGATCGATTGTAATGGTGTTAAATGTAATTCATTACTTTTCATTAACCCGATTGCATAGTTTGTACGATGTGATACAGTGGTTGATGATAATGTATATTTGGTGGTTTTAGTTTGTGCATCTGGATTATAATTATCTGAATCTGGATCAATTGATAAATCCATTTCAACTTTTTGTTGCTTTGGTTTAATTCTAAGTTCTTCCAATTTACTCATATCATAAGGTCTCCATGGTTGTCTTAATGGATATTGAAATAAATATAAATAATCTGATAATGATTGTGATAAATAAACTGGTATTTCATGTATAACATAATCTTCTTCTTCTTCCTCTTCTTCAACTCCATTTATTATTACTTTGGTTTTTGGTGGTGGTGGTATTTTCTCTTCTTCATATTCATCTAATTCATCCAATTCAATTGTTGCTTTATCTGTATTTGTATTTGTTGTTGTTGTTGTAGTTGTAGTTGTAGTTGTTGTTTTTTGTGGTGATTTTGTTGTTTCTGTCATATCAATATCTTTTGGTTCATTTATTGTTGTTGACGATGCGTCCATCTTTAATTAAATAATATCCCACAATTTTTACAAAAATGAAAATTAATGAAAATGAAAAAAAAAGTTTTATACGAAATTTTTCGAAAAAAAAAAAAAAAAAAAAAAAAAAAAAAATCCTTTTTTCATTTTTTTTTATTTTTTTATTTTTTATTTTATTTTTTTTTAACAATCATCATTAATTTTATTTTTAATATGGATTTAGTATAGATAAATAGAGAACTCAAAAGTAAACAAAATGATATAAAATATAAAAAAAATGAATTTGATCATTCAAATAGATTAATAAAAAAAAAAAAAAAAAAAAAACTTTTTTTATTCAAATATTTAAAAATCTTTTACTTGGTTATTTTGTTTTTTCCTTTTTAATTTCAAAATTGGCAAATAATGAATGTTTTCTTTTTTATTATTCGATATTTTTTTAAGGTGATGGATTAATTGTTTAAAAAAAAAAATGATTTGAAAATTCTAAAAATTGAGGAGAGTAATTAAAATTAAAAGAATACAAAACAACTGATGTGGTGGAGGTTTAATATTAATTGAGTCATTGGTATGTTCTCCAGTGGTTGTACTTATAGTTCCAATTATGGTTGTGTTGAAGTTGTAGTTGATAGGGACCAGGGTACATACAAATAGCTGCAAGTCTTGACGAACTTCAATTTATTAATCCATCTGAAAAGCATCAAATAAAAAGAGCAAAAATAGAACACAGGAAATCCGATAAATAAATACCTTTTTTTGGTATATTCTCATTATATTATTATATTAAATAATTTAAAAAAAAAAAAAAAAAAAAAAAATTATAAAAAACAGTTTTTATTTTTTTTTTTTTATTCTAAAGATTTAAAAGAGTAATTAAAACTAAAAGAATACATAATAGTAATGGAAGAGAAACAGATTTTTTACTATTAATTGAATTACTGGTGTGCTTTTTTCCACCACCAGTTGTAGATGTAGATGTAGTAAATGGACTTGTTGTAGATGTTGAGGCAGTGGTGGTGGTGGTAGTACTACCAGATGATGGATATATTGAACATATTTGATTTCCATTATACATGATATTACAATCAGAACAAATTGGATATTGATTTAAACTATCACCATTATTATTTGTAAAAATGATTTTTGAATTTACACATATAATTGAACCTCTAGCATTTGGATAATTAATAGAATTTTCATCAAAATATAAATTTGAGTCACTTGCATCAATTACATTACTATTACCATTATTATTATTATTATTAATAATTTTATTTAATTTTAAATTAACATCACCATTTAGTAAATGAATAAATCCATCATTAATATTTGTAAAAGTATTATTTGTAATAGTAACTTCATCTGAATTATAGTTAGCATTAATTAAAAATGAATTTGAAATTTTCATATTATTATATTCTGAATTTTTAATTACTAAACTACCATTTTTATATGTAATTAAAAACTCTTTACCACTATTGATTTTTATTTCATTGAATGTTGATGAATCAATTATTAATGAATTTGTTCCTAAAATATTATTATAAAAATAATTACCCAATGTAATTGTTTTAAAATTTGATGAAATAAAATGAACTTTAAAATTTAAAAAATTAAATAATTGTGAAGTGATATTAATATTTTCAAATTTTGTATTTATAAAATCAATTGAATTAAATCCATTATTTGATGATGAAGATGGTGCGCCATTTAAGTAAATATTAAAATCTTTATAACAATTTGAAATTTGACATGAATCAAATGTAATTTTAGTATAGTCATTATTTGGTGCTGGTGATGAAGTACGATAAACAAGAAAACTGCTATTAAAGTTTATAATATTAATATTTGATAATTTTAAAATTGAGTTATTCAAAGTTGAGTTTAATTTTAAAATTGAGATGAACGTTTTCTCTAAGGTACTGCCATCAATTGTGACTTTATTAGAGCCAATTGTGTATGTGGATATTGTTATATTCCAACCGTAAAATGAAAAACTATTTAAATCACCTCTATATGTTCCATCAACTAATTTTAAAACTAAATTTGAATTTATATTTTCAGGTTGATTTTTAATTTTTGAAAAATAAGCTATTGCTTCTTGAATTGAATTACAAGAATTATTTAAAGAATCTCCACATTCACCATTTGAATTGATTTTATTTGTGTCAACAATTAAATCAAATGTTGGAAAATTTGAATCAGAACTTGAACTTAAATTAATAAAATTAAAAAATAAAATATAAATATAAACAAACAAGAGATAATATTTTTTTAACATTCTTTTTATTTTTTTCTATATTTTTTTTTTTTTTTTTTATATTATTTTTTTTTTTTTTAATTTATATGGTTTTTTTTTGGGTGGTTAATTAGTGGGTTTTTTATTTTTTATATGTAAAAAAGAATTTAAAATCGATTTTATATTGTTTTTTTTTTTTTGATTTAATTATGAAAATAAAAAAAAAAAAATACCACTATCTAAAAATAGATTCAATTTTTGATACTCTGAGGGTGAATTGTTTTTATTTTTATTTTTAAAAAGGTTTCCTAAATGAGGAAATGGGTTTATTTATTTTTATTTTTATTTTTAAATATTTTTCTTTTTTTTTTAAATTAATTATTTTTTAATTTCTGGAAAAATGATAATATATTTTCCTAGGAATTAAATTTATTATAATGATGAAAAGGAAAATAATAATAAAATATCTGATTTATTTTATTTGAATTATTTTTTTAAATTTAAGAATGAAAAAAAAAAAAATGGAAAAAAAAAAAAGGAAAGGAAAGAAAAAAAAAAAGAAAAAAAAATAATTATCTAAAACAAACCAATTTAATGGGTTTTAAACTTTTTTTTTTTTTTTTTTGTATTTTTTTTTTTTTTTTTAATATTGCACTGAAGATCTAACTAAATTATTAGTGTTGTTGATATTAAAATTACCATTGGTATTGTTTAACATGTTAAATTGTTGCATATTAATTTGATTATCGCTTAATTGATTTATAGGTTCTATATTTTGTTGTGGTGGCTGTTGAATTTGTTGTTGCATTTGTTGTTGTTGTTGTTGTTGTTGTTGTTGTTGTTGTTGTTGTTGTAAAAGTTGCTGTTGTAAAAGTTGTTGTTGTAATTGTTGTAAATGTTGTTGTTGCTGTAGTTGCTGAGGATTTTGTTGTTGAGGATTTTGTTGTTGAGGATTTTGTTGTTGTTGTTGTTGTTGTTGAGAATATTGCTGTTGTTGAATATACAATTGTTGTTGATTATTTATATTATTATTTATATTATTATTTGTATTATTATTATTATTATTATTATTATTATTATTATTATTATTATTATTATTATTATTATTATTATTATTATTATTATTATTATTATTATTATTATTATTATTATTATTATTATTATTATTATTTTGGAAAGGGTTTGATACGCCTATAATAGACTTAGTTGGTTGGATATTATTATTATTATTATTATTTACAAAGCTGTTATTATTAATAAAGTTATTATTAATATTATTGTTTACACTATTTCCATCATTGGTTGGTGATGGAACGAATGGTATTGCTTGTTGTTGTTGTGGTGGTGGTTGTTGTGGTTGTAGTTGGTTTATATCATTTTTAACCTCGCTAATCACAATGTTCGTACCATTAGCATTATTACAATTTATATTATTATTATTATTATTGTTATTATTATTATTATTATTTTGATTTTGATTTTGATTTTGAACTTGATTAACCAATGATAATTTATTATCCAATTGATATAAAGGAAAAGTTGGTTGATTCTTTCTATTCGTACAAAGATTAAGTTCATCAGGACTTAATAGGGTTAGATTAAAGAGGATATTTACAATGTGATCTAAAAAGGATTCATAGGTTGAGATTGGAACTACTTTTGCACCAAACAATTTAGAGATAACCAATTGTTCACCACAATTATGTTGAAAGAATAAGTTATTATCTTCAACTATATATAAACTAGTGGCTGAGCCTGTACATTTTAATATTGGTTTTCCAGTGGTTGCATTGATCAATCCAGATGGTGATAAAATCGGTAATGATAATGAAAATGGTGCTAAACCAATACCTTGATAAAATAAATTTCTCTTTATATGTGGTCCTTCACATCTCATCCTTAAAAGTTCATATACTAAAACAATTTGTTGTCTTGTCTCTTTAAGAACTTTACCCCAAATTGGATGATTAAGTAATTCTAATTTCTTATTATAATCTATTGGTTGATTTGGTTGAACTTGATTTGGTTGTTGTCTTTGTTGTTGTTGTTGTTGTTGTTGTTGTTGTTGTTGTTGTTGTTGTTGTTGTTGTAGTTGTTGTTGTTGTTGTTGTTGTTGTTGTTGTTGTTGTTGTTGTTGTTGTTGTTGTTGTTGTTGTTGTTGTTGTAGTTGTTGTAGTTGTAGAATTTGTTGGCTCTGTTGATTTTGTAAGATTTGGTTCGTTTGGTGTTGTTGTTGTTGTTGTTGTTGTGTTATTTGGTTAGGTTGTTGTGGTAATTGT